>NC_135411.1:52646266-52786266 GCF_051991245.1 Festucalex cinctus
GTCTGCCGGTTTCACTCGGGAAAATGCACTTTTTAAACACAGGATTTAAACAAACAACCTACTTCTCAATTTACAGATCTGGGCTTCTCTTAATGTGTGGTGGTGAGTTTGTCCTTGGTTTATTGAACATATAAACATAAACAAATCATAAGTATAAAATACAAGTTGAAGTTAAAAAAAGGAGAAGAGAATAAGAAAATCATGAATAGTATAATTTACATGTTCAAAAGGCTAAATACATACAGTACATATACACGTACATAAATGTAATTGCCGTTACTTATTTATTCCTATTATGAAGTTCCTAATGTAGACACATATTTTGATTCAATTACTAGGGATGTAACGATATCCAAACATCACGATACGATATTATCACGATATGAAGGTCACGATACAATAATTATCACAATATTGTGGAGGGGTTGGCGATATTTAAATAAGATCACAATATTGTAAAAAAACAAACAAAACCAAAAAAAACTCATACTAAAAATTATATAAAATATATATAAAAAAGTATTGTGCTTTTGTACATAATAGCAATGCATATAAACCACCTACAATCTCTAATAACAATATTGAGGCACTTATTTGCTAATGCAAGCACACATTTGCTTCACAAGCGAATTAGGTTCCCCTTCATCTGACAATTAGCATAGATTTTAACCATAGAAGTCCAAAACGTCCCTAATTAAAATTAAATTGCACTAATAAACTAGAGGGTGCTAGAACTGCACAAATGGAAATCAACCTGACTTTTTTTTAACAGACGTGTTCCTTTTAAATATTGTGAACTGACGACCACCTATATTGTGGAAGTTTTAATATCACAATATCGCCCTTATCGTTACATCCCTATCACTTACTGTACATGCTCACATTGTGTATTTTACACAATAAGTGTAGAATGAAGATTCTAGATTGAAAATATATGAACAGCAGAGAAGCGACCATTTCATAGTTATTTTGAACATTTAGTCAACTCATCAAAAGGGTAGCCGATGTGCGTGAACATTTTTACTAAATCTGATTTTTCATTATTTGTGTACACACATGGTCCCAGGAGGTTCTAAATTAGTTAGCAAAAAATAATTCAAGCAAAAACATTGATCATTCACAGATTTGTGCATCAAATGTTAGTACGCGCGGTTTAAAAACACATTTGTATGTGTACATTGATTATGAATGAGGCCCAATGACACTGGCACTGGTAAAAATGTATTTTGCACTACTCTGTTAGAAAATTGTTCAAAACAGACAATTCTTAAGAGCTCTGATCTAAATCCTATTGACAATCTGATGGAGCTACAACATGCAGTTCGGAGAAGACAAATGGATTAGTTTGTTGACAAGTGGGACAAATACGTATCTGTTGACGTGCACAATTATCATGGAGCGTTACAGAAAATGTTTGATTAGAATGAAAAATCCCAGAAGTTTGTGCAACAAAATATTAGATTGGAAAATAATTCTGTTGAAGCCAAAGACAAAGTAATGTCTCATTTTAATTGATCATTAATTTGGCAATTTCAAGTTATTTCAGTCGTTTAAGTGGGGTTTTACTTTGGTAAATCAACCAAGTGTGCATATTTACCGGTATGCTGCTGGCCCATTTGTCCATGAACACCTATTTCGTAATACAGGATCAGGCCGTTCTGCATGGTCAGCGGTACAGGCTCCCAAAACAGCGTTGCATGTGTCGCAGCAATGGAAAGGACTTTAAATAAAGGCACTTTCGTGGGAACTGAAAAGAGCAAAAAGACCGAATTGATTGCAAATTTGTTTTGGAGAGAATAATAATTGAATGTGTGGATACCTACTCCCGTGACAAGAATATCCAATAACAGATGAAATATGCTGGCTTTGTTGACTGTTTGTAACAGTGAACAGTGACACTTGGTAGGCTTTGTAATTTTCAAAATGTCCTGTTCGGGAAATGCAGCCAATGTGAAAACAGAGTTGTTGTTGTTTTTGTTTTTGTTTTTTTTTTAAGTACAGTGTTCCCTCATTTATCATGGGTGTTACATTCCAAAATCCACCCGCGATTTATAGAAATCCGTGTTAATTAAAAAAATAATAATAATAATCCTGTTAATTATATATTTCATTTATTATATGGTTTGTTTGTTTTTTTCGTTTTGGTGTGATTTTTACTTTATTATAAATGCTTTTTCATTCATCTATATGTTCTTTTTTCATTTACATTCATTTTTCCATTAAAAGTATGTTTTGTTTTGTTTTTAACTTATTACAGTATTTTTTTTCATTTATCATATATGTTATTTTGTTTTGGTATGATTTTTTGTGTACCGTATTATGAATGCTTTTTCATTCATCATTCATCATTATGGTTTTTTTTTTTTTTTTTTTTTCCATTAAAAGGTGCATGATGCAAGATTAGACTCAAATATGAGTGTTAAATTAACCATATTTTTCACTCGCACAAGTTTTAAGAATTGTATAATGGACGGGAGGCACAACTGTGGCACAATGACTGTTGCCCCTATTTTTCTGTAAAAGGAAAAAATGTTGGAGCGTTCGGGCTGGAAACTTTAGCTTTTGCTCTGAGCATGACGTCATGCGCGTACACGATATTGTCCCTGTTAGCTCTCGCGATTGCTCACGCAACTTCACGGACAGGACAGCTAATGCAAGATGGACTTGAAGAGACCTGCACCCAATACGTCTCATCCCTTATGGAGACTCCACGGAAGACAAAGAGAAGTAAAAAACTTTCAGACCAGCACCAGACCAGACCAGGGAGGACGCGGATAAATATAGGAGCAGTGTTTGTCAGGTGGAGAGAGCTAAGAGCTATCCTGGGGTTGAAACGGGACCCACAGCTTGCTGACTTTTTGCTAAAAAGGTAAGACTTCGTAACGAAAATACGATAGGGTCTGTTTATGATTAGCAGTGCAGAATAAAACTACCACACGGTCGCTAACTAATGTCTCCGCACTTGGGCATATTAGCAACGCACTGCTATCCTCAATGTCATCGGATTCACTATTTTGCACTATTTACGTTTGGAAGGTTGTAATTACGTAAGCTTTTGTCACGCAAAATGACTTTCACATACAAAGTAACTTGAAAATTAATACGTTTCTTACCTCTGTAGACATTATTAAGCCTATGAAAAAGGCATTGTGTTCCGTGTTTACGTTTGTTCGATTAACTTGGAGGTTTGCTCATGCCCGAAAAGTCGCGCACGCTCCTGGCCGTGTGCACGTCGCTGGGGTCCATTCCACGTTTCACCAGAGGGGTCGCAAATGTGCAAAAACTCTGAATCCTGCTTCGTGCCCCTTTAAAAGTACTTTTTAAATTTTTTTTACTTGTTATACAGCACACTATTTTCAATCTCCAGAACCAGAACGCAATGTCGTGGAACGACGGGGCAGACACCGTTGGAAAGGTCTTTTAGAGACGAATACGCGGATGCCCGTATGTCCCTGGTCGGAGGTAGGGTTCGAGAGATACAGCCGCGCAAAGACCAAAAAATAAACAAACCAAAAAGCATGTTTTAAAAAAAAAGCACGCTGTAAACAATCCGCGAAAGATGAACCCGCGATAAACGAGGGAACAGTGTATTGACTTTTTAAGGGTTACTTGACTCATTGAGCCATGATTTTCAGCAGTAAAAAGTGAATAAGTTGTCCAGAATGAATTTGATAATGTCATTATTGTTCATGTACAATTAATACCTTTAATTAAAAAGTAATTTTTCTACTTGCTGTCGATTGAAGATGACATCACCTGTGCTGAGGAAGTAGGTAACGACCAATCATGGCTCAGTTTGCTGACCAAACTCAGAAAACAGGTGAGCCATGGTTGGTTGTTACCCACTTCCTCAGCACAGGTGATGTCATGGTCAATCGACAGCAAGTGGAAAAATCACCAGTTTTTTCATGTTTTAATTGTACATGAAAAATAATGAAGTTATCAAATTCATTCTGGACAAATTATTAACTTTTTACTGCTAAAAATGGCTCAACGAATCAAGTATCCCTTTAAATTCACATGATTATGTTGCCAAACAAACCTTTAAATGTAACTGTAGTACAGCTTTTATTCACTCTGATCCAGTCAAATCCTTTCCCCAGAAGACTTCCTACTTGTTTGTATTGCACCACATATTCCTTGAATGATTTGGCATCGAGGAGCTGAGAGGGCAGATCCCACGAGACGGTTAGCTTCACCATATCCATGCTGACATCAATGGAGTGCTCAATTCTCATATTACCTGTTAATAAATGAAGGAGTTTGAATATACAGCACTCACTCATCACTGCATCATCAAACTTTCGAGAACGAAGCACACAAATTAAATCCAAACTTGGATATCACTTTACAGTACAGCGGCAGTCTGGACAACATACCTTGTGTTGGAATTGTGAGGTTAGAGGGCACTGTAGCACCGTGGGCGTTATAGGCTGATATACTGGCTAATGACACAGCCTTTAATGAGGAGTTGAGATAGCACAAGAGCTCATCACACACCAACCAGCCCCTCGGTTCAGCAATGGAAATATTCACTAATCTAAGTGTGCTGTGTTTGGAAAACCGCGTAACTTCATATCCCAAAATGGGGCCACGAGCCTGAGATAGAGGAAGTTTCTGGAGGGGAAGATAGATAGATTTTTTTGTGAAACATCTTAAATTAAAACTGAAAATTTGCACTTAAATTACGTCTTCATTGCATTGTTGTCTTTCAAATTCATTGTCGTGGTGTATTCACGGCAACACGGTCATTGTCCAAATACGTACTACTACAATAATAATTGCATTTTCTGTTGTGACATTGATTAGTCTGGTCAAGCTTGCAATTACAATTAATAAATTCAAATCTGTGTTGTCTACCTTCCAGGTCATAGCACAATCAAGATTAGTGGCAGGCATGCCACAATCTTTCCATACATCCAGTTGTCCAGTGGGAGCTGGAAAAAAAAAAAAGTTTCACTCCAAAAATTAGATTTAATGTCCAACCAATCCTCATTTCTGATTTCTAAACCGCCGCCTAAGAGAAGGCCTACCTTTTTCAGAGGTTATTTTGAGGGTTGCACTCCAGTCGCTGTACAAGCTTGTGGCACAGGAACAGCGAACCTGACATTCATAGACTACACCAGCCTCGATCAGAACACTGAATTCATAGCTGACTTGTGCTCCAATTTCATCCTAATTCAAAAGTAAAACACATTGAGTGAGGGCGTGGTTAGAGGTGAAAGATTTCGATTTTTAATGCAGGATTTTTTAAGTGTAAAAAAACAGCTAGGTTTTCACTAAAACTAAACAATTGTGGTCATACTTTGTTTTGGGATTTTTCATTTTATGTTTTTTTTTGCTTGCCACAGACCCTCTTATGCAGAAACTTTAATAAAAAAAATAATAACAACAATAATTAAAAAAAAAAAAAAAAGCATCAAGTTTACCATTGTTGAAGTCAGCTTAGCAGGTTCGCACAAGCGGATACCCATCTGAATTACACTGTACAATAGGGGTGTGAATTGCCTAGGACCTGACGATTCGATCCGTATCACGATTCATAGGTCACAATTCGATTCGATCCCGATTATTCCCGATACGAATTTACAAGTCGATTGTTCCGATATTTTTTACTCAAATTTATAAAATACCATTCAGTTACATTATACAGTACATGTACACGGTAAGATTTGTATGAAAATGTATTATCTTATAACTGTGAGCCACTGTATGTAACAAACAGGTTTAACAACATTTTTCATGTTTGAACAGCATTGAAATAAAATATTAAGGCTAAATGTTCCATTAATATAACATTCTTCCATGCTTAAGGTATGAAAGTTAGATGCTTTGTTGAATATTTTTCCATCAAAAATGGATGTTAAAAATTTTTTATTCGGCTGCCTATTGAATCGATTCGAGAATTGCGTGCTGTAGTATCGCAATATATTGCCGAATCGATTTTTTTTTTAACACCCCTAATGTGCAATTAGCTAGCTAACTTTGTCTGAACCACGAATATCTAAATACCTTTGGACAGTCCACTGATTTATTCGCTTGAGAGGACCTTGTTGTCAATGATGAGAGCACGCACGTTGGATAGAAAGACGGGAACAGTGATTAGGAGAGGTAATTTTTTTCTTTTTTAAGTTCTACTTGACAGCCAATGCATAGACAGGGGTTTTGCTCTCATTGTCGCCTCTTGACAACCGGACAGCATTTATTACTGAAAGCTTTAGTAGAGGGATTTGATTTGCTAGTTGACAGGTGAGAAGGTCGTGGTTTATTCAGGGGACATGTCCATAGCGTGATTTAGCGTTAATACGTTACATAGCGTTAATTTGTCACAATTTTGAAGCCCCATTTTAGCTCCTTGACAATTTTTGTTTGACAGTGTTGTTAACAACAATACAATAAAAAACAAAACAAAACATTATTTTCACTTTACAGGAATTTTAAGTCCCCTGGCACCTCCCACCCTCTGAAAATGTCTGGTTACCATACATTTCTCTGGCTTTGTTACAACACTTTTACATGTATAAACGCGATACAGTTTGACAATGTCCAATTGTCAAAGTTGTGTGGACAGAACCAAATTAGGGATGCAACTAACAATTGTTTTCATAATTGATTAATCTATGAACTATTTTGTCAATTAGGTAATCAATGAAACAGATTTTTAAAATTTTATTTTAACTAATTATTTTAATTTCCATCCCTGTATTAAAAAACAGGACATTATTTCAAATTGACAGACCAGAAAATATACCAAGTGAATTATGATTCAGTCCGGTTTGGTCTGTAACTTTTAAAAAAATTGGTAGAAATGTTAATCATTGTTTTCCAAAGTAAAAGCAGATATAATGCAAATATAATTAAAAAAAAAACATGAACACAATCAATCTGCTTTCATGCACGTCTACAGAAATCTGAGAATATTTACTGTCGAGGGGCTAAAATTCTGACGATTTGCAATAATTAATCGATTAACCTCTACACTGAATGAATCAAGCAATATTAATACCTCATGCCAGAGTTGTTCTACTTCACTCCGAAATCTCACTTCACACGATCCCAAAGACAGGTGTGGCTCATTACAGATGGAACCCCAGGATATTTCCAAAGGATCTCGGGGGCTCCATGAAATTATAGGGGGCGGTGGCTTCACTAAAATCAGAAATAACGGAAATGTGTCAATTTGAAATAGTGTCATCATTGTCATAGATGTTTGTATATGTGAACAATATTCCCAAGACTCACTAATATCTCCTGTGTTGAAGACATCCATTTGGGATTTGGCAGAACCGTGCTTGCTCTCAGCCTGTACCCAAACATGAAGTTCACTGTTCATGGAAAAGTGTTCACGGACGATAGACCCACTCAAGCTGGTGCCGGTATTCACATGGCCCTCTCTAGAGCGGAAGTGAGAAGAGAGCTAGTATCTCCAGTTGATGATGATCACTTACCAGAGATGGGTAGTAACGAGAAACCTTTACTCAGTTACTGTTATTTCAGCAACATTTTGGATAAATTGTACCTGTCAGAGTAGATTTAATACAATACACATTTTACTATAACTTGAGTATTTTTTGTAAGATGAAATGCTCATTTTACTCAACTACAATGAGGTACATTATTCTAGCAGCTAGCTACTTATATATTTTATCAAAATGAATTCATTAACTATTGTTTCAGTTAAATTGATATTGTTAGGCAAAATCTGAAGTTTTTTTTTCCCTAATACTATTTTATTTGACATTCATGCTCTGATTAAAAAAACAAAAAAAAACAAAAACAAAACAAAAACATCAGAAGTTATTCACTAGTTACTCTGGAGCAGTTTTTTTTTCCTCTGACTACCTCCTTTAACTCAAGTAATTAATTGGAGAGCTACGTTTTACTTAACTTGAGTCATAGTTTTCTAAAGTAACAGTTCTCTGACTGAGTACAACTTATGGCTACTTTTCCCACTATTTACTAATCAGTTGACATGTTGCTCTTACATGCCGTGTGCCGTTTCCCAGTGTAGACTGTAGTTTGTGGGGATCTGAGGATCAACTTGGTGATTCCAACTACAGTGAATATCAACCCCGCAGCTGTCATTACATGGAATGTGGCACTCAGGTTTGGAAGGAGGCTCTGGAGGACCTAATGAACCTGAAAGAGTCAATAAAAACATGCTATTTTAAATTACATGGCACTTTGTAGGGAGAAGACACATATTTGGTAATGTAAACTTGAATCGAAGCAGATCTTATTTGATGATCTTAAACGTAAAAGTGGGGAAAGTGTGCCAAAAAGTAATGATTTAAGAAAGAGGTGTTCTCCTCTGGTCCTCAATGATATTTCTGATGAGGGGAGCTAACAAGTAAACAGAGGAGCAAAAAGTCTGCAAACGTTAAGCAGTTTAATACTGCACTACAGCATAAAAAAAGAGCTCAGCAGAGCACCAAAAGGAAATGAGCAGACTGCACTTTCTACACAGCACGTTTGTGTCAATACAAGAAACAATATAAAACCAGTACAGAAGCTGAGCTCAGTGAGCAAATCACAATCTTTTAGGCATGTGGAATGTGCAATGGGGGCATTCACAATCACCACTCATAATAATATACAGTAGTGGGGTAATTGTGTAAAAGGCATACACGTTATTATACGTTACACGTTATATTTTAGAATTGGTTGAGCTTAGCAAATTAAGTAGAGAAATATTGATGTGAATGCATTTTAGTGGCATATGCAGGACAATTGTTTCATTAATGCAATGAGGTAAAAGGCACCAGAAATTGATAATAAGTCACTACACATACACAGCGTACCTGCAGCAGCAAAATAAATTGGCATGTGGGCTATTAAGACTGAGAGAAACCATCGTGGGGCCATTACAATTGGACCAAGCCCTCTTCTACCTGTAAATGTAAACACATGGATACTGCATTACAGCTCAAATAAATATTTAAAACTTGTGAAAAGAGACACAGATTACTGTGACTTTTTGTTTTTTGTTTTTGGCCAAAAAGAGGTATTATGTCAACCAGATGTCCAGAGGTTCCATTGACTTCGCAGGCCTTGGGATCTGGTATGTGTTGTCACACGTTGAAAATGCACATAGTGGTAGAGACTTGTATTTGTTGTGTTTAAATATATTTTCCAAACATGAAAATACATGCAAGACAGTTCCTGTGTACATTTTATTTTTAATTGTGAAGAGACCCCTAGACAATATATTATTCAACCACACCGTTACTACAGTTCAAGGTAGGAAGAATGTGACGTTAATAATCTGCACGTTACCCATTAGTAATACTCAAACACACTCAACAGCGTTCACACAACTTAAATATACATACTAGGCACAACTTTACTCATTTCCTTTTCAACAATTTTACTGGTATAGTTGCAGTTCTTCATTTATGCAAGTGGCGACCACATTGATGACTCAGTTTTTGTCACAGACATCACATGAAGCGGATTTTATACAAATCAACTTAGTCTCTTAAATAAGACATGCTATTCATATTTAACCGCGCTTACGTCGAAAAGGTAAAATTTTAAGATTGTTATCACGATAACAGATTGTTATCGTCACTAGTTTCGATTACCGCAGTCGTGAATGAAAACAAAATTTAAACACAACTTCCTGTGTCGAAACTTTTGACAACGAGATGGAAGATTCAGCCGAGCAACGATATACTTTATTAGCTATTGAATAAAGTTACCTCCTCATCTCCAATAACACTTCCAATGTGTATGAACTTGCCTTCCTTCTCGTATATCTTGTGTCGCGAATGTCTGCCCGGAAACTAGCGAGTCGCGACGCCTCTTCCGATGACGCTCCCAGACGTCATGTATGCGGAAGTCAGTCCCTTCGCAATGTTTTTTTCCCTTCGCAATGTTTTGTGTTTTCTCTCACATTCCAAAAACGTGCATGTTAGGTTAATTGAAGAATCAGAGTTTTTAAACTCGCTGCCCTGGGGGCATTTGCGGCCTGCAGGTTATGAGCGTCCATTACTCCCTATTATGCTCGCTCATAGCAGCTTTTGGCGAAGTGTAATTCTGCAGTGACAACAAGTGGAAGCATTCGCGATTTTGTCATCCAGTTCCAGTCAAGTTCTTTTTCCAAACCTGCTGTGAAGCGAAAGGTTGGCAAAAATAGAATGGCAGATTATTATTATTATTATTATTATTATTATTAAGCATAGGGCACTCAATGTGTCATTACTCTCTGAATGCATATAGAAAGTTGCTTAGCTCAAATAATGAAACAGAATTAGTTTTTTAGTTTAGTTTATTCATTTTTTCCTTTCGGACACATTACAGTTTACATCAATCACATCACATCATTTGCAACATTGACGTCCGAAAGAATTAGTACTCAACTAGACATGCTGAGGAGTATGCAGAGATGAGAGAGACTTGTTCACGTTCTGAAGGCCTGCTAATGTTCAAAATGGTTATTAATAAGCACTGAGAAGACAGTGAAGGATTAGTTTATTTGAACCCCCTTTTTTGTGGACTACTTGATACAGTCCAGATATACACAGACTCTATCTGCAGCTGCCCGCACATAAGTTGAGTTTTGAGACCCATACTCTAAACTGTCTGTAGGTGTAAATTTAAGTGTGATTTAAGTGAGTAAGTTTGCGTACCCTGTGATTCACAGGGCAACCAGTCAAAGGTGTATCCCGCCAACCCAAATGAAAACACTAGAAAAGGATTGTTCAAATCATGTTGCCAAACATTAAAACAACTGTCAAGGTGAACCGTAGCTTACTGCCTGGACTGGTTGACATTCAATTGCAGGGTGCAGATAGTGTATAATTTTTTTTTTTTTTTTTTTTTAAATCATTAACATTCACACATACACTTACAGTTTTCAATTATTTTATCCTTGCTTTTGGAATGCGGGAGCCAGGAAACCTAAGTACTTGCTGCCCGAATAGTTTCAAAGTTTCAACATGATACACTCGATTACTGCAGACTCTCAGACAGAATCAAATTCATGCTATTGACTGTGTGATTTTTAACTTTGTAAAGGCTTGATATAGGTAGTGATATTCAATTTCATTAGATTGTATAAGTTTACCTAATTTTTCAATACTAGAGTTTATCTGCGATTGGCTGGCAACCAGTCCAGGGTGTACCCCGCCTACTGCCCAAAGCCAGCTGTGATAGGCTCCAGCACCCCCGCTACCCTTGTGAGGAATAAGCGGTCAAGAAAATGGATGGATGGACTAGAGTTTATGTCAATGCTTTGGCAATGCACATACTTGTTATAGTTTTACAAAAGAAAGAAACACAAAGTTAAGTTAAAGTTATTCGGATTTGATTGAAATTAAAACAACAGTAAATAAATGATGACAATGCTTTGTGCTGCGATGCACAAATGATCTTTGGCTTTATTGAACATCTTCAACCAGCTGGTAACACAAACAAGATCTTTATTCATTGTTTTGGAACACAATAGTGAGAAAAATATTTTATGAACGCATTGAACACATGAAACAAACATGTAACATGGCATACATAATTTTTATACAATTCATGCATTCATCTGACAAATAAAAACAGTTAATTTTTCATATTTTTACACTGTTATAAAGTGATCAAATTTAGTTTCAAAAGCAAAAATGAGTTCATACATTCACATGTGTTTAATTTTAATATACAATAACACATACAGTAAGTATGCCTGCGCATGCAATTGTTGTCTTCAGTTCTCAGCAAAGGGAACTGATCTCACTTTTGCTGCAGCCCCACTTGCAGCATGCGTTGGAAAGACCCAACACCACTTCCCGGCCCTTGCGATCCGCCTTCCTCAGGGCTTCAAGAATCTCTTCGGTGATAAAAGAACGAGTGGGCCGGCTGAAGATCCTGTCTTGGTTTTCACTTGATATGAAATCCAGATCTCTGTTTCTGTGGACTATACTCTCTATCACAGGATTGTGACTCAATTCCTCCGAGGACTCTTGTTGGGAGCTGAACAGGTCTTCAGCTGCAGTAAAATGAGTACAACTTGAGTTTCAAAGGAATTCTACAATTGTCGTTTCACTAAAACTGTAAATAAGAAGTCATTTTATACATACAAAAAAATATGTGAAACCCCAACAATTCCTTTACCTAACAGACAAGGTTAGTGTCTCACCTGAAGTTCTGAGTGATCGCCTCCATCGTGAGCCACCACAAGTGAAGATGACCGCTCGAATGAACTCACGACCGCATAGCTTGACACCATAAATTGGGTTGTCCATAGGCTGAACTTCATTTGCCAGCAGACACAGAGCCAGAAGCATCACTTTCCACATAGTAACCCAAAGAAATAAAAGCAGAGCTACTAATGAAAGCTATTTGTGTTGTGCAGCAAGCCAATTCGGTTTCTGTTTTCTTGTCTGCAATAGCTTTGACTATGTGAGTGACCCAAGCGAGGTTTATAAAGCATTCTGAAGCCCTGAAAGGGAGACATGCACATTGCGTATGCGGGATCCTTTGAGAGAATAGAAGATTTGAAAGGGAGATACAGTCCGAGACCTTTATGAAGAATAAAAAGCAAACCAAAGGTCAGAAGCACCTGAAGTGCCTTAGTCACCTGCATTGTCCTCTAATTTCATATGTAAAACATTCCATAATTGTGAATTGTATTTTGAAAGGATCATGATGGCACTAATCATTTGATCAAGTGGAATGATTTCAGCAGCATAATAAATATGTGAACATGTTTTTTTTGTTTGTTTTTTTGCTGCACTGTTTGACAAATCTCTCACACATACACTACACTCAGAAGATGCTCTTGTGATGAATTTTATTATAATGTGACTAATGTTGTGGCATGACGTTCCTGAAAATCTAAATACACTCACCAAGCTCACTACTGTTTAAAGCATTTTTAACCAGTCACAATAAACTATGTATTGTATTGGTGTGTCATTTTAAATCACTAATTACAATTTATTTGACTTCCACATTACAACCCTGATAATGACGTTTTCTGTCATTTCTTTAACGGAAAGGTGAGGAGAGAGAACAGGGCTATTACTGGTGACATTTTCAAAGTCCGATAACATAGAACGTTATTATGAGTCACACACAAATAAAACACCTTTTATCTGTGGAGTCACGAGTCAAAGGTCATTCATTTGGAAAACTACAATAGCATGATGAATTTGTAATTAATATGACAATAGCAAGGAAACAAAATGGCATTTTAAATATGACATTCATTATAATATAGTCATAAAAGTCACACACAGTCAACTCATTTATAGTGCTGTGCATTAATGTACCGGTAACCAGGTCAAATTTGCAGTTGTTGTGACATCCATCCATTTGCTATACCGCTTGTCACCACTAGGGTCGCAGGTGAGCTGGAGCCAATTCCAGGTGGATGAGGGTGATCGTGAGAGGAAGGACTCAGACACACACTGGACTGGCTGCCAGTCAATTACATGACACATAATATACAAACAAACGATTCACACTCATGTTCACACCTATGCACAACTTATAGTCTTCAGTGAACCTAATGTGCATGTCTTTGGGAATTTTGAGGAAGCCGGAATACCAGAAGAAAGCACACAAACATGCAAACTAAACATACTCAGGCTAGAACCAAGATTCAAACCCTGAACTTTTCAGGCAGACATGCTGAAAACCATTCATCCACTGTGTTGCTCATCAGAGTTTTTTGTTCTAATTTATACTGAAAGTAAAGACTACTAGTTGAGAATGTACTGACGTGATACTGACACACACAGATCATATTCATTACGAAAGTGGATAAATGCAGTGTGTCTCATTGCAATACAGTAAATTGCACTTCGGTTTGCAATACAGTGCTGGTGTCCTTGCTATAGTTGGTGGTCGTACAGCCTTTGTTTTAGTATAAGCCTCATAATGAATGGTGGACAGCAATGTGTCCTCGTGGTTAGCAGATCTCCACCACAGTTTTGAACTTTGGGGTTTCAATCTTGGCTCCGGTCTTTCTGTATGGAGTTTGCATGTTCTACCAGCTGCTTGGATGGATTTTCTCCATGTGCTCAATCTTCCACATTCTAAAAACACGTGGATTAGGTTAATTGAAAACTCTCAATAAGTCAATAGGTGTAAATGTAAATTGTTGTTTACCTACATATAGGCTATTGTGCGCTGGTGAACAAATTGTAAGTGTAACCCGCCTCTTGCCTATGTCATGTTTCGGTTTTGTTTGAGTTGGGTTTTTGTTTTATTTTGGTGAGTGATGGTTGTATGGATGAATCTTATCTACATGTGTCGCCCTAGGCTGCAAAACCAAAGTCACTGAAAGAGGTGATGAACGAATGATCATAAAGTCAAACTCCAAAAGTCAAGTACTTATGTTATAATGTGATATAAGTTTAATATCTATATTTGGCAAAAACAAAACAAAGCAATTCCTTCCGTTTCAGGTCACTGGCATGGGTATGTGTGTCTTTTTCTTTTTTGTGTGTGTGTCTTATAAATCACAGTTATGTATTATGTAACCGTGCCTTCTCTTGGAGGAAAAAAAAAAAGTTTAAAATCAATACACACATACCCTGTGCCAGTGACATGAACGACAAGGAATTGCTTCATTTTGTTTGGCCGAATGCAGAAGTCAAACATTTCACATTTTAAAGGGGAAGTCAAACCAAAAATGTTCTTTGCAATACAGTAATTTTATTATTATTTATTATTATATGTAGTACCACTAGTCTAAACACGGCATTTTGATTGATATTGCGTTTGTAGAATATGAATTAAACAGCTGTTGCCTGTTTTCTGAAGCTGAGATGTGAAAGGTCCTTCGTTACCTAAGCCGTGAGCGATTGTGATGTCATTTTCATTAGATAGCAAGTGGCAAAATGGCTGGGATGGCTAAAAAGGGGTATATTTGCTATTTAATTAATATTCCACAAATGCAATATTGATCAGAATACCTTGATTAGACTGGTGGGACTCCAAAGAAGATATTGTAAAGACATTATTTGGGTTGACTTCCCCTTTAACGTAATAACATTACGTATAACAGGAAACTTATGTTAAAATGTGACAATCATAATTTAAAAAAAATGTTAAACTTAACACTGCCCTGCGATTGGCTGGCAACCAGTT
Source organism: Festucalex cinctus (assembly GCF_051991245.1). NCBI lineage: Eukaryota > Metazoa > Chordata > Actinopteri > Syngnathiformes > Syngnathidae > Festucalex > Festucalex cinctus. The sequence continues at coordinate 52,661,354 of NC_135411.1, forward strand.
CAGTGTGTACCCCGCCTACTGCCCAAAGCCAGCTGAGATAGGCTCCAGCATCCCCCGCGACCCTTGTGAGGAATAAGCGGTCAAGAAAATGGATGGATGGATAAACTCATCACGTGAGAGTGTGAAGCTAAACTTCTAAGTTTTTGTGGTGTGGTAGTCTTTCCCTTTCATAAAATCAAATGTGCCTACTAAGTAAAAGTTTTGTTCTTTCTTTGTGTCTGTGGTAAATTCTCAGTCATCCAGTTCATGGTAATCCGCAAAGTGAACCAGGCTTTTCTTGTTGAGAAAAAAAATTGAGAAATGGGCGTGTAGGGCTTTGTCGTTAAAAAAAAATAAAATAAAATAAAATAAATAAATAAAAACTGTCACTTTAAGAAAATTTGGTCGTAGCTAGCCAATCAGAGGAACGCATGGGGGGGGGGAGGCAATGGAGCGGGGTGGGTAGCAACAGTTGCCCTGGTGAGGACGAAGCGCCATAGCCACGGTAGCCCTGGCGACAAGAACCCGGCAACGAGAATCAACAACAACAACGATTGAATCGGCCATACGTTTAAAAGAAGAGCTTTTAACGCCCGGAAATACACACGTGGAATCACAGGTGAAGCCCGTGTCTTATGTGGAATATTTTACGCCCATTAGCTACTGGATGAAATGTAGCGTGTTTTTTTTTTTTTTTTTTTTTTTTAAACCCGTATTTCTGTCATACATCTGGATTCTAATATTACATTGCAAACTAGCCGTAGTGGCGATAATGCGTGGTGTGGCTTTCCGGAGTGTGGCCATTTGCGCCCACACGTCTTTGGCGTGTCAGTCTGCCTGCCGTGACGACGCAGCCACGGATGCTGCGGGCCGTTGTTATGGCGATGTCAAAAGCGAAAGGTAACAGTTACAAAATGGCGGGTGTTGAGGCGCTCGGGAACACAGTTGAGGGGATATTTTTGCGTCAGTCGAGTCACGCCACACCTGGCTCTCGTTGTTTTATCACTTCCACAGCGTAGTTAGATTTCCTCGTTCGCCGTGCAGCGTGTCGCTGTTATATTTATATTCGTCCCTTTCGTACAACGCGGATTCAACAGCGTCTCAACGCAAAAGTCAATGGACATGTAGCGTAAGGTACACAAAGAGATGCAGATGTAGGATGGTCAAGATTCCAAGAACGTGTGCACAATAAATGCGATAGTGTTGAAATATAGGATAATGACCGCGTTGTCTTTTGTACAGATACGCATAGTCGAGAGGAAGCCAGCTAGGGCATGTGGCGGACATTGACGATTGAAGAGGCGTGGCAAAAGAAAGCGTCTGTGTGGGTGTATTGTATGCTTAATTATAAGATATAGGCTCACAGCTTGGAATATTTTTTTTGGGATAACATTTGACGTAAGACGCTATGCAATCGTTTGTCTTGAAATATCAAGTTATGGTTCTCTATTCATCTTGTTAAAATGAACGGTGGCCTGTTAAAGAGTTTTAAATTCACTTTTGGGCACAGTCACCTCTTGCTACCTTGTGTTACCTATCCCTTATTGTGTCAAGGAAGATTATTATTTTTTTTTAAGCCTAGAAAAGTCTTAGCACACCACCAATCAAAAATGTAACCAAAAGTACATTTGCACAGAAATAACAATGACCTCATCGTATGTAATTTGTTTGGAATGAACTATTAATCCATATTTATCAACAATGCTGACATTGGTGTCATTATTTAAAATCAAAATAGCCAATATGCATCTTTGTTTTCAGTGTTGCGCAAGTGCACATACACTGCAGATAGATTTTGTCCCTGTTCCTTTTGAATGCGCACAAACCTTTATAGAGCGAGGAACAGAGAGCTCAAACAGGTCCAGATGGGTCGGAGAAACTATAACTTGCATTATGGTGACCTGCTGGTTTTATTCCACAGAGCATTACATTTTTCAAACACCAAATGAGTCTGGAATGTTCTTGTAGACTGAAATGCTGATATAGAACATACATTTCTGCCTTTACAAATATAATCATTCTTATGTATTGATAGGACATGGGCACCTCCCAGTCAGTGGTACCGTTAGCAGTCAATGTAAAGTGCACTCACATTAATCAATATAAAATTGACTCCTCATAGTGTCAATTAAAACTAAACCTCATTGTTTACTGAGATGCCATAGGTTGTTTGATTAGTTTTTTTCTTACAAAATAGCGCAGTACTACCAATGTATTATATTTCTTTGCTACCTTGTACCACAGTTAAGAGGCAATGTGATCACATTACAGGTAATAAGACACTACTGATGCCCCACCTCAAGGGCTTCCACATTAGCTGTATCAGTAAATGGCAGGCAGTATTTCACAACCATAATTGCATCCAGGGAACAAATAGGGAAACTACTTCATCTGCCTCCAACTTTTATTTTGAATGGCTGATTTCAAGGGACTTGATGTGGAAAGGTAATAACATGAGCTTGGCATTGCCGATGTGTTCCCTGTTGCATTTTACAACCTGCACTCTAGTCTAAATGACTTAATTATTGATTACTTTATGCCACTAAAAGGAAAAGAGGCTTCAAGTTGTCGGTTCAGCATTCAACAACATACTGTCTTGTTCTTGCAAAATTTAAATCCTAGCAGCCAGTACACATCCGTAGGATAATTATATTTACTTGTTTCCTGCTTCCAGGGTGATTACCCAGCCAGTGTAATGGCCACCTCGGGCTATGTCGGCGAGATCCAGCCAGCAGCCCCATCTCAAGGGACTGTCACATCTGGACAGCCTGATTCCAGCTCCACACCTGCAACTGCCCCTCAGTTCTTGGCTGAGATTCAGACCACTGTGGTCACCCCTACCATAGTTACCCCAACAGCCCAGGCTGCACCCACTGAACAAGTCACTTCCATCAGCACTCAGAAGCCTAGTGCTGGTAGTCAAACCCAGCCCGCAACTCAGACACAGCCGGCACAGACACATTACGTAACAGCAGAAATCCAAGGCTCCCCCACACAGTCTGGAAATGGCCAAAGTGCCCCTCAGTACATTGTTGTCACAGTTACAGGTAATGCGTCACACATTGTACCTCAAAATCAACAGATGTGTATGTTCATAACATGGTGTACAATATTATTTAATAATACGTGATAATGTATATTTCTCACAACCTTTCATCATTCTGAGACAAGAAGCACATGGCCAAAAAACAAACAAACAGAAAATCCACCTCACCACGTTATCTGAATACATCATCGTTTAAACCAGGCTTTCCCAAACCATTTCAGTACAAAAGCAATATTTTAAATTCAGTTCCTCCCCAGACCTACTAATGTACATCATCCACGTGCAGTATATAATAAGTAATGATAAAATACAACACAACAAATGTTAATTTATTTAATAAATATGAATCAAATTGTATACCTGTTTGATTATTAAAAATAGCTTACAATATTGAGAATCAGGCACTGCCAAAAAAAAAAAAAAAGGAATGCAGGAATGGTGTATAGCACTTGTGCGCCACCTTCTCATTTCCAACTTAGACGTGTTATTTGTCTAGCAGAGGGCTCCCTTCACTCAAGCGACAGTGTATCCGACTCCAGTTCCCCTCCAGCTGTCGTGCAGACCGGAGTTCCCACGCAGGTCGTTCAGCAGGTCCAAACAGCCCAACAGGTAAACAGTCCATTTGCATAAAACACTTTTGTGTGTTGTCCCGACTCCCGAGCACCCCTTAAAGCTTCTGACATCTTTGTTTGCACAGAGGTCAGTGGTTCAGGCCACCTCGCAGATAGCCAAGACTGAGCCCGGCACACAGCTCAATGTCACCAGTCTGCAGCCAGTTCATATCAGTCCAGAGGTAAGGACATCACAATGACTTCTGAAACGTGATATGCAATTGAAAACTATCATCAGCTGTGACTGTGAGCGGTTTGTTTGTACTGTCACTTATCATCACATCGCCCATGTGGTGACATTTAGCTGATTTTTAGCAGTGGAGTGACAGCATTAGTCAGAAAGCAGAATCTATGGAAGAAAGGCATCACGCATTGTAGGACAGCGCTTAGGTCCCAGGGCAGACTGCAGACTGGCAAACTCATCTCGATATCACTGGACAACATTCACTATAAGCAGCTATTCTACTGGTTCTCTACGCACATGGAGAAAGATTCAACAGCTGCCTGCTGCTACCAGCTACAATCAAGTAGGTCAGAGACACAAGGGATATAGCAGCTATAGATTTGAAGGTGTTCATAAGCTAGTGATTATTTTAAAGTACAGTGGTGCCTTGAGGTATGAGTTAAATTTGTTCTGTGATCATATTCGTAACTTAGAACAGGCATATCTCAAATCTTCTTTCCCCATTGAAATAAATGGAAATGGACAGACGTACATGATCGGGGTGGAAGGCCTTCTCAAAAATGCCCACTTCACAGATGTGTCATCTCCATGGCCAACTTTACATCATCCGCTCTTGCAGCTCCTTCTTATAAACGGAATGTCAAGAATGAGGAGCCACCCGAATCAAGTTCACACCACAAAAGGCTGTAAATGCCTGTTTTTAAATGTGCCAAGCTGTGTGCATCTGTGAAAATACCAAAATGAAATCTAGGCCACCCTTGTGCAGATTTAGACCGCGCCTCGCACTAGACTTGTACTAACCATGAAAACAGAACCCTCAACTACAATTGGGAGCGGCATTTAACAACTTGAAGTCTCTTTTATGATGACTTGGCCACTATTTGCCAAATGGCTGCTTATTGTGAAGCGTGTTCAATTGAGTTCACTGCTGTCATATAGCACTCGCATCTCAGTTTTCCACTCGTAATCAATTGGCTGAATGCCAGGTCATATCTCGAAAAACTGCCTGTATCTCAAGGCACTACTGTATATAACATAAAAAATTAGAGCCTGAAAGATGTGATTTTTTTTTTTTTTTGGCTGATGCTGTTTATTAGTCAGTCAATTAATTAAAAATATATAACAAATGCAATAATTTTTTTGTCTCTTTTGCGTAACAAAAATAAAGATCCAAACATTTGACTATTTTACTATTTTATTTCTTTGTTCTTTAGTATTTGTTTAACTTTACAACAGAGAGAAAATTTAGCAAAAATCACACTGTTTAGTGGAGGCAATGTTGTAATGTCATTATTTTTCTCTTATGTTGCAATGTATTAATGTGTGAAAAAAACAGGTAAAATTCAGATTTGGGAATTGGGAAATCCAGATCCAGAAAGTAAAAACCCTGCCAAAGTTTGGCTTTAGCTACAGGTGATTGCACTCAACCGGCAGGTAAACAAGGTCTTTACGAGAAGCACCTGTGGCTAAAGACAAACTCTGTCAGGGTTATTACTTTCTTGACCTGGTGTTCCCATCTCTGGTAAAAAAAATAAAATAAAATAAAAATCTCCCAAAAAATTGGCGGATTTTTGCAGATTTAAAAGACATCGCCCAATAGGATCAACCAGCCAATTGATCGTCCAGGCCCTCTATAAAATATTTGAGATGTCATAGGCATTGTAGAAATATATGTTCATTTGTGTTTCCATAGGTCCCACAGCAGCTTGCACCAGTACAGGTGCAACATGTGTACACCAATCAGGTGCAGTATGTGGAAGGAGGAGATGCCAACTACACCACCAGCACTATGTTAGAATCATTTTCTATCTTACATTTGCAAACCAAATCAATACTTTTCCCATTTCACTTCTCAAAGATCTAACATTTATTTTAATCTCCCATCCAGTCGTTCAGGAACCTTCCCTTATACTGACACAGCCCTGTACACCCAGACCACTGCTGGCCAGTACTATGAAGGTCAAGCGACCTCAGGCACTCAAGCCTCCACCCCTGGTACCCCTCTAACTGTCTCTGTGACCACTGGCACAACAGGAGCCGTGTCCATGTTTGTGGCTCAGCCTAGCAGTGCGACGGGGGGAGGGACCACGGTGGTATCCGCAGGTGGTACCGCAAATGGGTCAGGGGATGGGACAGGCACTAACGGCGGTGCCGCGGGAAGTTATGTGATCCAGGGGGGTTACATGTTGGGCAGCAGCAGCAGCAGCAGTAGCAGCGGCGGGTCAGCCGGCAACAGTCAGAGCTACTCCCACAACGCCCGCGCCTCGCCAGCCACTGTGAGTATAACGGAGGGCGAGGAGAGTAGCGTGCCGTCGGCAGACAAAAAGGTATGCTGGGGCTCCAAGTGAAGGAATTTCTTTTCATTCTGTTTTCATTTGCACAACCGTTTGGTGCTGTGCACTGATGTCGTCAAGTGGAAAGCACAATTAAAAATGCGGCGATTATGAACACAACAGAATTGTAATACAACCCTGTACAATACAATTGAACCTATTTTCTGGCTGTTAAAGTATATCATATTTTTAACTGTGATTTCCAGCTCAAAGAAAACCAAATCATGACCTCATTGCTTTCATACCATTGCAGTGCATGTACAGGGGCACCTTTGACTTGCCTGTAATGTCCCAAAACTCTATTTGCCATTCCAAATCATATACAGTAGAATTCCATATGATAATGGTGACTGACTTATGTCAGGCAGACATTTCATCAGTATTCCAGGTCATTAATTCATTGCATACCAATGTTGTAAGCCACGGCACGCGCACAAAGGTATTTGTGTTTTCATTTCAAAACGATTTGCAAGCTTACGCTGTTTTGTGTCTGTGTATTGAATACAAAAATCAGTGTTTCCCACAGATTTGAAATCCATTTGGGTGGGTGGACTCCGGCGGAGGGGTGGGGAGCGGCGTTTGTGGCTAGGGCATTGGGGGGGGTTGTTACAGTTTTGGTCATTTTACACTTCATATCGTGCATTCCAGTGAATTTTCTGAGTAAAAAGGTTGGTAACACATTACTCAGTGACACCATATTTTTGCACTTATTTTATATTAAAATAAAAAATTTTTATAGAATAAGGTTGTCATATCATATCTAAGGTTATTTTAGTTAACTAAAACTAACAAAAAAACTAAAACAAAAATTTAAAAAACAATTTTATTAACGAAATTAAATAAAAATGAAAATGCTTTTTAAAAAATGAAAACTAACTGAAACCACATTTTATGTTTACAAAACTAACTAAAACTAACAATAATTATAGCAAAAATGTCCTTCGTTTTAGCCTTTGTTAATTAATTTAATGCATGATCATTTGGGAATGATTTTAAATGCAATCTTTAAGTACGTAGACTTATTTTGATATTAAACGCCAGATTAAGGACGAAGTGTGTCACACAAGAAGTGACATCATCTAGCAGCAGCCAAAAGAAAAGCACCTTCAGATGATGTCGCTCCCTTTGTGTTTTTTAAATATTCAGACCAGTTTTTCTTTATTTGTTCTATTTTTTTGTTGTTTTTCCTTCTCTTTCTGATCTTAGGTTGCTGTCTCGTTTGTACTTTTTCATTTGGGAATATATGTGTGAAAAAAGTTTAATAAAGATATTTGAAATAATAATATTGCGCACAAGTAATACACTTTTTTAAACTAAAATTAATACTGAAACTAACTGAAAATAAACTAAAACTAGGCATTTATTAAATAACTAAAAATAATAAAAACTAACAGAACCACCCTGAAAACTAATTAAAGCAAACTAAATTTTAAAAACAAAACTCAAAACAAAATAAAAACTAACTAAGATGAAAATTTCAAAACTATAATAACCCTGGTCATATCATATCACAACACTTTTTTAAAAAAATATATATTTTTATTAAATGTTCTTGCAAACTTGGGCGGTGGCCATTTTACTTGGGTGGCCCACCCAAGTATTAACATGGTGTGGGAAACACTGAAAATCCATGTGCACGCAGTGTATTTCGGAAATCATGCCCATGTGCACTACTCAACAAAAGCTAAGAGATATTGTGCTTTTGGGTGATTTCAGGATGAACCATGAACCTTCGAAGGTGAACTTTATTTGTCCTTCACCCAAAAGCACAAACAAAGTTTTTTGTTTTTTTTAGTAGTGTATGCATGATTGTAAAATTGTCTTGAATGTTTGAATGCTTTATCTTTGCTAATTGCATCAGTCTACTGCGATTCCCTTGCCTGCCGGTCAGGTACAGTGGTTGCTGGACAACTACGAAACTGCCGAAGGAGTCAGTCTGCCACGCTCGACCCTCTACTGCCATTATCTGCTGCATTGCCAGGAGCAGAAACTCGAGCCTGTTAATGCAGCCTCTTTTGGGAAACTTATTCGATCTGTTTTCATGGGACTACGTACACGACGCCTTGGCACACGGTAAGATGTGTCATTCAATTTACTAAGCACATTTAGAGCCTTTCCTAACCTTTTCACATGCAACAGGCTGCCTTATTTTAATATGATGCCACATATTTAGTGTCTGTTGCTTTTCTGATATTACAGTTTATGATAAAACACTATCTGAGACATTGGCCAAGACTGTCTCGATAACAGCCGTGTGACACACTATTCATCCCACTAGACATCTTGTTTCCTTTAAATGTATATGCAGAAAGATCTCAAGTAGTGCCTTGACTAAATAGGGTTTTTTTTGTATTGTAGCATCCATCTCGAGGAGGTAAATGTGTGCAATATCTTAAAGCCTTGGAAAATGTTCTTAGTGTGGGAGGAAACGTGGGCTGTGATGAAAACACAGCATGTGTGCGGTTTTGTGAGTTTGACACCAGAGGAGGGACTGTATATTCATGTGTTGAGCCACTATGAAATTTACATTTGAAATTAAACAAGGTACCGTGTAGTCATTTTACTCAGGGTGAATTTTGATTAGTTTGTTTTAGACCGTTAATTTCTCCTGGTCATTTTTTTTCCCATTATAGATTCAATTTGCAAAATAAATGACTGTTTCTGTACCTGACAGGGGCAATTCTAAATACCACTACTATGGTCTAAGAATCAAGGCAGGCTCTTCTCTTCTCCGCCTAATGGAAGATCAGCAACATCTGGCTATGAGGCAGCAGCCATTCTCTCAAAAACAGAGGTGCACACATGACAGTGCTCGAGGCATTTTGGTGACATTGTTTCCAGAAGAAGTGTTTTGGTTCAGACAGTCATTATGATTGTGTCTCATATACATTCTTCTTGTCCAATCAGGTTGAAGCCTGTGCATAAAGTGGAGGGAATGACCAATGGGACAGCTTCGGGAGCAGGGCAGCAACAACTTCAACAGCAAGGTTCTGGACAGGTGGACATCAGCACCCAGGTTCAGCAATACCAGCAGTTCCTTGGTTCGTTATTTTCTTTGGGTGTAAATTAAACAGAAGCCATCTATCTTTTCATTGAATTCTGATGGCTAATAGTAATCACCCTTCTTTTCTTTATTAATGACTTTCCTAATTGAGTTTTCGTGTCACGTGTCCTTTGGTCAGATGCAACCAGAACACTTCCCGAGTTCCCAGATATTGACCTCCAGGGGAAGTCGCTGCCCGAGGGTATTGAACTGGATCACATAAAGAACTTTCAGCTGCTCTACAGAGAACACTGTGAGGTAATGAAGTGAGAGGAATCAGGTTAAGCTGATTCCAACACATAAAATAAATTCATAACTTTGTGTAGAAGACATTACATGAACGTTAACTGCAAATGGACAAATACATTTCAGCGCTAAGGTATTAAAGGTCAAAAGCTTGATTACTTAGTATGTTAAGATGTGCTATGATTCATTTTTTCTCTGTCAGGCCATACTGGACGTGATGGTCAATCTTCAATTTACCCTAGTGGAGACCCTTTGGAAAAGCTTCTGGAGGTTCAGTCAGAGTCAGGCTGGTGATGCCACACTGGCTGTGTGAGTGGTCCAGATATCTCCCAAACTGATCCCCATTTTATGTGAGGCCATCAGGATTTGACAGCTTAGGTGTCACAGTTTTTATTATAAACATATGATTGCAGCCCTCCAGATAGACTTTGTGTGTACGCCTGCTCTAAGAGCTTGGTGTTTTCATCATTAGTGGGTAGTAGCAGACTTTCCGCTGTGTAGTTTGTCAAGAACAGGTACTGTTCTGAGAAACGTATGCATAAATTATGCAAGCTGGTGCTGAATTTCAGTGGGGAACAAATAATTTTCTAGTCAATTAATGAGCATGGGCAAAAGAATGATATGCTTATAAAAACTGCAAAAGCTAAGATGACAATTGCTGATGGCCTCACATCTGTCTGAACCAGGGCTGGACTGGCCATCTGGCAAATAGAGCAGAAGCCCAGTGGGCCAGCCTCTTTTCTAGTGCTTTTCCATTACTATTTACCAAGATTTTACCCCTAGAGACTGTCCCACAATTGAGAGGGACCAGTCCGTTAAACCAGTTTGACTACACAGTAAATCCTGTCGAGTCAATTTGACTCAATTTAGATAGGGACCAAATAGACTCAGTTCTAGAGTAGTAAAAATAAAAGTGACTCAAGGTAGGAACGAACTCGCAACCTTCAACTTGGGAGACAGCCGATCGACTCCCTGAGCCACGCAGCTCCTGCTTTCTGCTAGTATACCGCTCGTCAGTTGCAGATGATTCCGTGATTGCATATAACACCAACAGACCAAAAATGATCTTTGGTCTCTTGGAGAAAAACAAACAGTAGGAGGGGCATAGCTCAGTATGGCAATCTCCCAAGATGAAGGTCGTAAGTTCGAACCTTAACCCTTGAGTGAGTTTTATTTATTTATTTATTTTCAATTATTTATTTTACTCTCTTCATAGTGTAAATCTTAGTTTACTCTAAGACTGAATCTATTCATCCATCCATCCCATTTTCTTAACCGCTTGCTCCTCACAATAGTCGCAGGGGTGCTGTAGCCTATCCCAACTGGCTTCGGGCAGTAGGCCCTGAACACCCTGAACTGGTTGCCAGCCAATCGTAGTGAGTCTATTTGGTCCCTATATAAATAGTGTCAACATTTACTCTAATAGAGTCAAATTTACACTACAGAATTGACTGCGCATAGATAGCAAACTGAAACATCATCAATAAACATCAGTGGCAGAACTACATGTTTGGCAGGAGTCGGGCCGGGCCGGTGGGCCTAAGTCAAAAGTTTTTTTCTTAACAGTCTGGCCCTGGTCTGAATTATACCTTTAAGTGAATAGAAGGGGAAAAAAAGGAAGTTTATAGTGACTTCAGGTTTTATTGAGTCACATTAACTAATGTAATAGTTATGCAAATCAACCACTGTTTGTGGTAACACAATAAGGTGTATGTACAAATATTTTAAAAAGCTTTTTGCTCCAACGCATTCAAAGAAAATTTTAGACATGGAAATATATTAATGAAAGCTCTATATGTTAATAGTCACGATGAATCAGAAAAGCGTCTCCCGAAATCCTGCCTGGTGCTGCTGTGCAAGTATGACCCGGTGCTGCGTTGGAGCCGTGACTGTGACAACAGCTTGTATCAGGGCCTGGTGGAGATCCTCATCCCTGATGTCCTCAGGCCAATCCCCAGTAAGGCATCTAAAGAAGATTGCTGTGTAGAAAGGTTGTTATGTCTGTTAAAATAAGGTGTGGAAAGAAAGGTCTAATTGAATTTTCTCACATTTGTCAGACATTGAAATACATAAAAAAATACATTAAAAAAAATCGAGCTGACACATCTGGTTCATTTTTTAATCAAACAGTCCATTTCACTGATTACTTTATGGCTATTACATGAATACCATTTTCTTTCTGCCCTCAGGTGCCTTAACTCAAGCCATCCGGAACTTCGCCAAAAGCCTGGAAAGCTGGCTGACTAACGCACTGATGAACATTCCTGAGGAAATGGTCCGGATCAAGGTACACGACTGCTGTATTTGTACCGACAGTGAGCTCAAATTGAAAATGATTAGCCGCTTCTTTTACAGCAATGTGCATCATTAACATACTTTTCTCTCTCTTCTTGTTGTATCAGGTAACTTCAGCCAATGCGTTTGCCCAGACCCTGCGGCGCTACACCAGCCTGAACCACCTGGCCCAGGCAGCTCGTGCTGTCCTCCAAAACACGGCCCAGATCAACCAAATGCTCTCTGACCTCAACCGCGTTGACTTTGCTAACGTTCAGGTGAACGCACTTTTTAAACTCTTTGACTGCCAAAAACGTTTAATAACGATTAGTAAAATCACGATGTATGCCGCCATAAATGTTAAATGACGTCAATTAAGTTTTTTTTTGTTGTTGTTTTTTTTTACTACCAATGGGAAGTGCAATGTCTAAGTGCAGCGCTGCTGGTCAATGGAGTTGTGGAATCAAAGATGGAAGCATTGTATATTTTTCAATGGGCTTCCGGTGTATGGAATTACAATGAAACATGACAGAATCTGATGAAATAGAATGTTTTGAAGGATGACGTGAATGATCAAAGCCTTTGTCGCATTAAACCTAATTCACAGAGCTTCACTAAACAAAAAAAAATATTAGTGTCAAAGTCACTGTTGTGGAGAAAATGTATCTTTTCACAAAAAGCTTGTTTTCTCCTTATCTTTGCATTTTTCGCTCAATGTCACTCAAATGACCTATTTTCAAATGGTGATTACTAAAGAACTGAATAAGGTAGAAACATACTTTTTTTTCTAATGAAAGAATGGAATGCGATCTTTCATTTGGTACCCACGTAGTACGTGTCGTTAAAGCACACAATATTCTGTTTGCCTTGAAAGATGAGTTAAAATGTTCAAAATTGGCTGGGACTGTTTTTTTTTTTTTATTTTTTTTTTTAATAACGTGTGGCAGTGAAAGAGTTATTGCTGTGAATGTCGCACTGAATCAGACCATCTATTATGGTACTAACAGATTGCCCTCCTCCTGTTCATCCTGCACAGGAGCAGGCCTCATGGGTGTGCCGCTGTGAAGACCGTGTCGTTCAACGACTGGAGCAGGACTTTAAGCTGACCCTCCAGCAGCAGAACTCTTTGGAGCAGTGGGCTGCCTGGCTGGATGGTGTGGTTTCCCAGGTGTTAAAACCCCACCAACACAGCCCTACCTTCTCGAAGGCTGCCAAGCTGTTCCTGCTCAAGTGGTCCTTTTACAGGTGTGGCACAGTAGCAACACGTGATTGTTTGGAATTTGAATAGTGGCTCAATTACTCTCATCTGTTCTTCAGTTCCATGGTGATTCGGGACCTTACCCTGCGGAGTGCTGCCAGTTTTGGCTCCTTTCACCTGATTCGCCTTCTGTACGATGAGTACATGTACTACCTGATAGAGCATAGAGTAGCCCAGGCTAAAGGAGAGACGCCTATTGCCGTCATGGGAGAGGTAACGTCACACACGACAAATAATGATCATCATATTTCACAATCACAATAACAAATCCATCATCTTGTGCTTAGTTTGCCAGTTTAGGACGAGGTCTTAACATGCTGGATGGCGACAAAGGTAATCCCGCTCAAATACTGCAGTTTCTCACTCCAAGCGACGTCTCCAACATCCTAAAGAAACTTTTCCATTGTGTCTGGTTCAGAAGAAGAAGAGGAAGAGGAGGAAGAAAGCGACGAGGAAAGTCAGGAGCTGTCTCTGCCGTCAGATGCCGTGGTGTTAGGAGACGAATCTCTGGAGCCTCCTGCCAAGCTGGCCAGAACAGACCAGAGGATCCTCTTCACTACAGGACCAGCTGACAACTAATCAGCGTTAGACCACTGAAAGGAAGAACTGATCATATAAAAAGAACACGTGTATATACAGCATTGTAAATTTTGTGCAGTTTTGCTGCAGTCTGTCCTGCTTACTGTTTGTCGCTCCCCTGTTTATGGACATACACACTTGTTTGATGACTAGAATTAACACTTAAGTGGATTGGAAAAGACCTACAGTATCTCCAATACAAAAACATACAATGTGCGTTTTGACCTTCACATTACTGTAGATCTGTAAGAAAAAAATTTGCCCAGTCACTGCAATGGCACCTAGCGCCTTGCTGTCTCCTCTCTGTAAAACTAGCAACACATTTTTCTCAAAATGTCACTGCTTAATCGAAGAATCAGTGAACCACTGTGCTTTGTATGTCTGCAAGCTTAGCTTGAGGAGAAGCAGCGTGTATAACTGGACCTTGAGCTCTTAATGTCTGCCTTTTTTGTTTTGTTTTTTTGTTTACAGGAAGGTCAAATTTGTGATCAATAGTGTGTTTCTCATGTGTGTGTGTGTGGGGGGGGGGGGCACTGTGTATTCTCAGCAGATTTGAGTGAACATGGCCATAACGTCAAAATGTGTAGGTGTGATTGTGTGTTTTGAGTCACAGCACATTTTTCACCCACAGGCAATTCCTAAGACTTGGTTTTTACATAGGGGTTGTCTGTACTTTACTGCCTGTGAAGAGACATTGGTGTTTTCTAGGAGTGCCTGTCACAGCTGCTACACACCTGTACAGGTAAAGCCACAGCTAATCTGTGGAATAAGGACTCTCATGTGTTGCTGCAAAAATCTAGTGTGTCACATATTTATGTTCCAAGTGCTTCATCCTTGTTTTAATTTAAAACGTGCTCTTATTTTCTAATGGAAAATAATTTTGTCTTGTCATTCCATAATATTTTTCTCCGTGCCAAGCCTGTTTTTATTTTTCCTTGTCTGAAATGATTTCTGTGCCTGAGTAAGAACAGTGATATTCCATTCTTTTGAGTTTTATTGTCACTAAGTGAACCTGTTGTGCAGTGTAAGGTGCTGTGATATCACACTTTGTGGACAACTTTTTTTTTTTTTTTTTATATTTTAAATTTTTTGTGGTTGTATGTTCTGTTATCAGTCCTCCTGGCATATCTGAAGACTTACCCACACAGGCTATGACCCAGCCTCTTTGCACATATTGTCTTAACCATACATCAAGTCGGACACAATTCTCTTGATATCATTTTCATCTTCTTTGAAGTATTGTGTGTTAAATTGTGAGGTGCAGGTGACACATTCACACCCCTGTGGTTTTGAAGTGCTTGGTGACTGCTCTGTCTTCCACCGAATCAATGCATTCCTGCCAATGACTGTTTTGCTCATAAAACCATCTTCGTAAACACTGTCAGTCGTGACTGGTTAATTTGACATACCATGTTCTAGTGTTGGATTTACTTTGGCTTTTGTAGTCCCCACAACGTAGGTCTACTTGATTTTAAGGACCATTTGAAGCCTCAAACCAGCACATCAATTATTTTTAGGGCGTAAAAATCTATACCACAGCTGATTACATATCACAACAGTCTTTAACTGCTCAAAAAATTGTTGAGTAAAATGTTTAGCCTTTTTTAAAGTGCATTGTTTATGAACAATACAAAGTAAACTAAAGATGTTCTGTGGCAATGTTTTATGGATTTGGTCTACTTTTAAGTATGACTGTGCCTTTGGAGGTGGTAGAATGCAATTCAGATGTTTAATTTTAAATATATCAATTAAAAACTTTGAAAAATTGCATTCCTTCTCCCATTTTCTCAAAAGTTCACCTTTGTGAACGTATTCTGAATTTGCAATAAGCTCAAATAGAATTCAGCAGAAGCAGTATATACTCAGTATTCTTGGAAATTTGTGCGTGTCAGACTTGTAGCTGGGACTTCCTGTGTTACTTTTTTTTTCTACAGCATTGAGAGAAATATAGACATTTAGTGTGGAAACCACAGATTTAAAAAAAAAACTGCCATTACAGTTTTAAAGTTGGTGTTGTCATTTGAAAAAGTACAATTAGGTACTGTGCAAAGGAGAGAAGGTAAATGCAGGCAAAATTTAAATGTCTCTGTACACTACCTCCTCACTCAAAACATCATTACCTGAATTTCCCCGCACTGGGAATAAATAACACTTTGCCAATATTTATGTTGTTGTTGTTGTTGTTTTTTAAATCTGAAATAGTGAATAAATAGATATAGTACATTATTTTGTCTAAAAGATAAAAAAGATAATTTTCCACAATGTATGTTAGGTTAGTGTTAGGTCTCATACGCCAAGTGTGGTACTAGTGCCACTAGTAGTAAGATATGGTTCCCTCTAGTGCTAAATAAACACAGAGTACAATTCAGTTGTATTCAACTTTTAGTACCACATATTTTTGCACGTAAACTTAAATAATTTGTTTTTAAACATTTTACCCATTCTAGTGAACTTTTATGTGA
Source organism: Festucalex cinctus (assembly GCF_051991245.1). NCBI lineage: Eukaryota > Metazoa > Chordata > Actinopteri > Syngnathiformes > Syngnathidae > Festucalex > Festucalex cinctus. The sequence goes on from NC_135411.1 coordinate 52,677,369, forward strand.
ATATATATATATATATATATATATATATATATATACAGTATATGTCACGCCGCCACCAGAGTGGCGGGTCATGCTTTTATTTTCACAGTCAGGTTCCCGGTTTATTTTGAAAGTGCTAACTCTCATCTCACCCCAGGTCACTTGCCCTTCCTGCAGCCTCACTGATTACCGGTCCACGCCCATGATCACTACCACCTGTTCCCAATCAACCCGGACATAAAAGCCACCTGAATTCTCCTCTCAGTGCCGAAGTGTCACATCTCCATGCATGGAAGCGTCCTCACAGTCCTTGATCCACAGTCCTTGTTTGATGTCTTGCCTTGCCTTGCCTTGCCTTGCCTTGCCTTGCCTTGCCTTGCCTTGCCTTGCCTTGCCTTGCCTTGCCTTGCCTTGCCTTGCCTTGCCTTGCCTTGCCTTGCCTTGCCTTGCCTTGCACCCTTTGTTTGCCCCTTGTTTTCCTCCCTTGTGGAGCGCCTTTAGTTGTCCCTGTTTTTGAGTGCCCTTTTTGTATCTCCAGTTTGGAGCTCTTTTTGTTCAGCCTTTTTTCCCTCTTTGAGAGGTGTTTTGAGTTTCGAGCAATTAAAATGCAGCCTTGTTGGCCAACTGTCACTCTGCGTCTGAGTCCTACCTCCTCGCGTCGTGTCAGTATATAGGTGCAGTGTTACTATTCAAACTGCATAATGTTACATTGGCTTACAAGAATGTTGAGGCCTGAGCCTCGATAAGCTAAATAAAATAACATGGTTGAATGAATAAAATGGTTGAATGAATCAACAATATTTAATATACTTTTTTAGAAAAAAAAAAAAAAAACTTTTTTATGAGTACTTCATTGGGTTTTGTATGGTACTTTATTTTAGTTGCTGCATTATTTACTGATGCTATTACTTTGTGAGCTAAGTATTTTTTAGTTGGTGTAATTATTATTATCATTATTATTATTAAGTTAGGAATATTGATGTGGAAGCAACACTGTCAGTGCAAGGTACAGCAATAGAAAGGACTAATGAAATAATGTTTTTCGTTATTATTATTGATGAACACTTAAAATGGAAATCACATATAGAATATGTCAAATCTAAGGTATCACAAACTGTAGCAGTTTTACACACGGCTAAAGAATCATTGAACAAGAATGCTTTGTTATTGTTATATAATTCATTGATTGTTCCATACCTGACCTATTGCATTGAAATTTGGGGGTGTGCAGCTACACCGATTCCATCTTTCTTTTACAGAAACGTGCAATTCGTGTCGTTTGTGGCTGCAGATACAGAGACCACACTAATCCATTATTTATACAACTAAAAAGTTTAAAATTTATTGAATTGATGGAGTTTAACTGTCTCAAAAGTAATGTTTAACGCCCATCATGAAAGTTTACAAGTTAATATACAAATTTAATTAAAGCATAAAAAAATAAATAAATAAATAAATTTAAAAAAGGGAAAGTGAGTATAAATTAAGAGGAACAGATATTTTCTCCAAAACAAAATATAGAACAAAACAAAAAGAACGATTTTCAACTCAAGGTGTCAGTTTATGGACAATGTCTATCTGTATCTTTAAAAACTTGACAAAAGCTCAATTACTGGAAAAAATAGACAGGCACATGCTGCTTAATTGTGGGAATCCTTTCAGCATTCCCACATATGTTATTGGGATTCTGTCATCTTACTTATTATAGCATTTTATTCTCCTCACTTTTTTGCAGTCAAACTACTCCCACATAATACTTCCGATTTACACCGTTCAAATTTCAACTTGATAAGAAAATTCACGCCTTTCAGGGTATATATCGTCTGACTCCACATTATTTACAGTACTCGCATAATTTAATGTTAAAGATAAACTTTTCTCCATTCATTTTAATGGTACTGACACTGAATTTTTTCTACGTCCCACTTTCGACAGCCACTTCCATACATACACAGACCATCATGACCGGCTTTCTCCAGAAATTGCTTAGTCTAGTAGCTAAATGCAGCTTCACCATGTTTGCTTCGAACTCTGGGTTCCACTAGTTGGCCCAAGTCTCTTTTAAAATACATTGTTTAAGCCGGCAAACTGAGCGCAAGATCCAGTACCGGTAACTTTGCCACCTCTGGCAAAACTTGATCGAATCCTTTACCACCAAAGAGTTTTGTATTCATTCCTCACTATTTACGAAATTACGAGTTAATCTAATGAGATCAGACTGTAATCTCACACAGTTAAAGAACCTCGGCTAGCTAGGTGGCTGCGTAGAGCAAGAATGGAGGCTGAGTTGTGCAATTCTCTTGTTTTTAATGTTTTATTTCACAAGAAACTTCAACTGGAAGTGGCATTAAACAGCTTGAAGCCTCTTTCACCAAGAATTGTTCACAATTTTCCAAACTGCTGCTTTTTGAGATGTGAGTTCACTGCCACCAAACAGCGCTCATATCACAAATTCAAAGCAAAAATGAACAAATTGTCCAAACAACGCGTCGTATTTTGAAAAAATTGTAAATTGGAACCACTGTAAATGGCTTACTACGGAGCCCCTATGGTGACATGGTAGAAAAAAAACAACAACTTTGCGTTCTCTCGCAAAGATTACGAGGTAACACAATCTTTGCGAGAGAACGCAAAGTTGGTTTTTTCGCCTACCATGTCACCTTAGCTGCGCCGTAAACACTTCCTGGTCATCTTCCATGTGACCAAAAGAAACAGATGAGTGTTTGGGGTCGTGAGAAGATTTTTCTTTTTTTTCTCAAAACTTAAACCAGTCTGTCTATTTGATCAGGTGTAATCATTAAATTCACTCTATCTGTCATCCATCCATCCATCCGAATCGAATGGAATCGAGATTGAATCGAATGGAATTGAGGCCGAATCGAATCAAACCGAGATCGAATCGAACTGAGATCGAATCGAACCGAATCGAATCGAGAGTGAATCGAATCGAATCGAACCGAGATCGAACCAAACCGAATCGAGATCGAACTGAGATCGAATCGAATCGAATCGAGATTGAACCGAGACCGAATCGAACCGAATCGAGATCCAATCGAACCGAATCGAACCGAGATTGAATCGAACCGAGGTTGAATCGAACCGAATAGAACCGAGATTGAATCGAACCGAGGTTGAATCGAATCGAATCGAGCCGAGATAGAATCGAATCGGATCGAATCGAGATCGAATCGAACCGAGATCGAATCGAGTCAAGGAATCTCAAAAACATTTATCCCAAATATGCCCAAATAATAAACATCATAAATTCTCTAAATTTATATGGTCTTAAATTTATAGTCCTTTGAGGACCAATGTTCAGGATAGAAAAGACATGTGGAGCACATTAAAAATAGCTGCAACCACAATACAATTCACCCAAACTTAATAAATAAATCAAAAAATAATACAGGCCTCTGTTTGTTTTCATTCCAGCACCCAAGTGAATGGTGGCGTTCCCTTCTTAATGACCGCACCTGTTCCTCATGGACAATCAATGGACTATAAAGCCACTGCGCCACCACGGCCAACTGCCAGATTATTCATTCTTGCTCACTGCCGTGCTGCCAAGTGTCTAGTCTAGCGGTCTCATAGCCTGTTCATAGTTTTTTCACGTGTCTTGAATTATGTCGCCCTTTGTTGTACTTTGCAGTTGTTTGATTTTTAGCTTTGCGTTTTCTCACCTAGACCTGTAGTGGTATCGTTTCGTGTGCATTTTTGCCACGTTATTCTAAGTTGAACTTTCTATTTCGTGTTGTATTATATGAGTTGTGATTCCTTGCCTTTTGCACGCAAGTGTTTTTTGTTAATGACCATTTCTCTCCTTGCCTTTTGCAAGTGTTTTTCGGTTGAGTTGTTTTGTTCTGGTGGTCAGACCGGATTTTCGGTTGGTTTGTTTCCGCGTATCTCTGTGGAATAAATTCTTGATCCTTCCTTTCCTTGGTCTGTGTATTTTGGGATCCACTGTCGCCGGCTACCCCAGCCTCCTTAACAGTATGAAAGTTTACTTTTATTTCTTGGAATCCGACAGGTGCGCTGGCAGCACCAAAAAAAAAAACACCTTTGTGGAGTTGGACCACATTTTGTAAAAGAAAACGACTTTGATGTGAACTCTGTATTTCTTCATGCGTCTGCAAAAATTTTTGATACAAATGAAACAGGACAACTTGGCTTTGACTTTTTATCACATTGGGGAAAAAATAGAGACACAACATTGGTGACCTTGCGTGCACGGAGGGGGGAAAAATCAAACCCCGACTGGAGCAACTTTTTTTTTTTTTTTTTCTCAATTTCAGTCTAGTCACAATACAACAAGTTAACATCTATTTCGTTAAATGTCATTTGACACACTTTTTTTTTTTTCAAATTTAATCCATATTTTCATCTTTCACCGCTTGTACACTTGATTACTAAATACAATACCATACATTGTCAAAGCCACCTCCATGTCCACGATAGTTGAGTGGTTAAAGCAATTTTTTCCCCTACTAAAATTTCTGAAATCGTGATTGTTCGTTTATTTTACATCCATTTGATTAAATGTTATATATTTAACTCATTTCTATATTAATCCAGCTTCGAGTCCACAATGTGAACTCTTACAAGTTACCAGTTTTGCACACAGTACGTTGTGTGGTTGAGAGGTAAAACATTGGCTTTGTGAGCTAATGGTCACTGGTTTGACTCCTGCTAGGAATTTTTTATTTTTTTCCCTAATAAAATTTTTGAAATTGTGATTGTTCAAGTTATTTTACATCCATTTGATTAAATGTTATTTGACTTATTTGTATATTAGCTGATGTTTGCTGATAATCCTTTTATTTATTTTTTCAGTACCAGCACCCAAAGATGTGAAAGAGGAGTATAGGCATTGCTTATAAATTAAATGAATGAAAAAACTTTACTCTCCTAGTAATTTATGGTAGGTGTCTAGTGCTGACTACCAACTGAGAATGGGTGGATGGGTTTGTATTTGTCATTTAAGTACTACTTAATAATTACAAGTAATACTACTACTGTTTCTACTACTACTACTACTATTACTGTTACTATTAATTAATAGTTAATTACTATGTAATTTTCACATAATGTATCCTTCTATTTCCTTCATTAGCATTCAGCTATTAGCATTCAGCTATTAGCATTCAGCTTTCAGCATTCGCACGCAATTTCTCCAGGAATTGCTTAGTCTAGTTATTATATAGAATTGTTATATTGAAAGCGTCTTGACCGCTCGCTGTCATTTACTTTGTGTTGATTATTTTGTTGTTGTTGTTGATTGGGGCAGATAACATAAGTTCAACTTCTTTCTATCCATTTTCATTTCTCTTTTTTTAAGGAATGGAATAAAGTGAATTGAATTGAAAAACTTTTGAGAACCACTTTAGCGCCGTCAACTTTGAATATGTTGTACCTGTGCTTTCGCAGACAGTAGAAGTCGCTGTCATTTTACTAATATACAAAAAAAACCCACTGGGCGGGCGCCATCTTTAGTTTGGTCAAGCGAAGCGAGAAATGACGAAATTGTGCTCTCTCCTCTGATTGGTGGAATTTGTCGACGCAAGGGTCACGTATATTTGGCGCTCTTCCTTCTACAACTGCTCTGGCGCGTTTTTGAAACACTCGTCCTGAGCAATGTTTTTTTCGACTTAAAATATCGACGTTTTAGAACACATACATTTGGGACTTACGTTCGTTCATCCAACGGCGACGCTAGCAGTATGTGCGGACCAATTTTTGTAACTGCGGAACGGCAAAGTTTATTGGAGCGACTTAGCCGTCTTATTTTGCTAGCTTGTCGTTTTCTACGTTCATGCCAGAAACAAATAGATGTCCGCCCTTGACCGTGGACATTTATTTTGCTGTCAACACGGAAACGTAAACGGGAAACGAGGTCTGACGTGTTAGTTGGTTTTGGTAAGTGTTTTGGCAATACTAGTACTTAAGCTTGAGCAAGAACCGCAAGTGTTACTGTCCATGTCGGCAATAATAATTTGTTGTTACTATGTGATTATTTACCTGCAGTATTTCACACTGACGTCTGTGCTTTCCTATGTTGTAACGATGTGAAGCGTGATTATTTCACATACCTGTAGGCTGTAGTTGTCTTTCAGCTGCTTCTGATATGACACTAATATCCAATATTTACAATGGCCATGGACGAGTAACCATACATTTGTCAGTTTGGCATTGTTGATTCTGAATTATTACTGATTTAGTGAGCTGTATGTCTCATTTGACAGTGTCCACTGTCCAGAGACACTGAATGCTGTCAAATTGATTCTCTTGCTAATTGCTTGCTCACAAATGCCATTTGTGCAAACTGACTTGACTTTTTGTCTCAGGTCCCTATAAAGTATGGCTGGTGTTGTGGCAATGGCATCTGTCATAGAGGATTTTGACACACAGGTATTTTCACATTTAAGCACATATTAATAGCTATTACATTGTAAGTGTGTTATGTACTGTATCTGAATAACTACTCCATTGTGTTCGCAGCCTTGCAAGAAATCGAGCAAAGATGGTGGCAGTGCTGTTGTCAAGACAATCACCAGCTACTTCTCTCCTGTGGCCAAAGTTGTGGAGAGACCGTTCTCACCTCCTCGCTCCAATAACATCATGGACTATTTTAGCCGTGGCCCTGTCAAAGTAAAGTCCGGCCCATCAGAACATCCGAAAGAGATTGGTCAGCGGTCTTCAGAAGAGCACACCAACATAGAGGTTGCGGTGAAGCAGCCGTCTCTCAAACGGAGGAAAAAGACAACTAAAGCTGCATGTAAACTTGTGGATCTTGAAACTGTTATTTCAGATGATGAGGAATCAAACTTGGCAACAGGTTCCCAAAGTGACTGTCCCAAAGTCCAGATTAGTGCCGATGCTTCTAACTATAATCGTTCAATAGAGAGCAACACTTGCCAGCCTAATAAACAGGCTCAAAGAGATGAACGTGACACAAGTGCCTCTAAATATGGAAAAGGTGGCCAACCTGAACAAGATGTGTCAAACGATAGCACCTTATCTCCAGTTGTTAATGAAAAGGTGAAACCAGTTAAAACAAATGCTACACGCAATTCCCAAAAAAATAAACAAAAGGAGGAAAATCATTCTAAATCTGAGCAGAAAAGTGCCAAAAGTTCTTGTGCTGTCCACACGAAGGTTGACGTCAATGAGGACTCTGAGTTGAAGAGCAACACGGTCATGATCTCTTTTGAGGATTTTGTCCGCAGTCAGTCCGAGGTCAAGGGTGAAGAAAAGAGGACTGATATTAAGTGTGAAGGAAATAAGATACCTCGAGAGGGTGATAAAATGGACACTCACCAGGTAGACATCTCTAAATCTAATGAAAATGTAGCATCTACAGAGGTCTCTGTCCAAGTCTCACCTCGAACTCTTACCATTCAGGCTCAAATGCACCCCATCTCACCAAAACAGGAATCAGGAAAACCTGAGGTAAGCGGAGCATCGCTACTGAACAGGAGAAAGGGTGTGAGAACTCTTGCAAAGGAAGCGTCTCCTCCTCACACGGTGCCTGTAATAGCCAAACGGAAATCCAATGTTGTTCTTGAAGAGGAGGATCTTGACCTGACTGTGCTTGAGAGTGAATCTACCCCCAAGTGCTCTGATGTCGAGAGAAGACAGTTCATGGCGGCCTTCAAACAACCCAGCCTGGATGGGTCCAAGGCAAAGCTGGGCAAGAACCAGGCCAAGCAAATTCAACCTGTAGAGAAAGATATAGAGGAAAACGACTGTCAGGAAAACAAAATGGTTACAAAAACAAAACCACAAAGGAAATGTAGGAAAGCAGCAGAGAAAGTCACAGCCTCATCAGAGGAAACCTTACCTGCTAAATCTGCTGACATCCAAAATGAGCCAAACGCTTCCATAAACCCCTCTATTCCGGGAGTGAGGAGGTCTCGAAGAGAGGCTGTTGCTAGGCAAGCCCCTAACACTTCAGAAAAAATTCCTGTTAGGAAACAGGATAGATTGAAGGATTCTTCAGAGACCTCTGTTAAGTTATCATCCCGTAAAATACGTAAGTTCAAGCATGGAGTCTACGTAGCAGAGATGGTCTCCCCACCTGATGCTAAAGAAAGTCCAATCAGGTAACACATGAATAGTGTTAGCATTTAGTACTGATGAACGTCTAATAATCCACATGATGACTCCTTGAATCCTTATGATTGGTCATTGATTCATAAATATGTTCCATCAGGATAAAATTCAGGAGAGTTCATCAGAATGTACCTGGAGGTGGCAAAAATCCTTCTTTGGACTGTAACGTGAGTAAGATATTTGCCATATAATTGGTAATAATTCAGCTACGTTGAATAAATTAAATGATGCGAAAAAGATGTGTGCCCGTGCTCTTTTGTTTGTTTCAAGGTATCCGATAACTCCAAAAAACAGAAGAAGGCAAAAAAACTGGTGGCGAAAGCTAAAGCCATTCAACAGATAAAGAAAGATGCTGTTGAGAATAAGAGTACCGTAAGACGTTCAACAAGGACTGAGGCTTGCATCGCAAAGCGCTATTGTGAAGATGAGGTACGATTTATCATTCATGAGGTCAAAATACACAGCCATTCATCTTTTATTATGTATTTTAAAAGTTTGCCAAAGCCAAATAACTCATTCCATATATTAAGAAACAAGATGAAATCATGAGTCATATCGTTGTGTTGGTTTGCTCCACTAGTTTCCCTATGCATGTAGATGAATTGAGGACTCAAAATTGTTCATTGGTGTCACACAAAGGATGAAATTTACATTGATAAGCTCTATTATATTTAACTTGGAGCTTGATTTCAGAATGTTGTCATCGCCTTGGAGGATGACCAGGCTGCTTCACCGCAGAAGGGACCACAAAAATGTACAACTAAGACCTCTCTACGCAATCTAAATGACGTGCTGGGCAAAGCCACCAAAGCTGCCCCAGGTAGTGTTTCCACTTTCAGTAGCATTTAATGTCCATCAATTTGCTATAAGTCCCTGTATGGATCTGTATTGTGTTTCAAAAAGCCTCCAAGGGTGCCTTGACGGTGGGCCAGGAGAAGAACACTCGGAAGGCATCTTCTGTGATTTCCATCTTTGATGAGAGCAGCCACGAGGGCTCTGAAAACTCCCAAGATGATGAGCAGTTCAGGGCTCGCCGAGATTTCCTCAAGAGTGGCCTGCCTGAGTCCTTCAGGAAGCAGATGGCCAAGGCTGCTGTCACCAAAGAGACATACACACTTTCCTGTGCCTCTTTCCAACCAGTTGTACACATGATGCAAATATCAAATGGTATAGTCAACTTCTTCATTTTTTTTTTTGTGTCCAATACGCTTGTTGATGTGTTCTGTCAACTTAAGCCGTACTTTGTATGTACTTTAACAGATTGCCCTTTATGGCGTCTACCCTGGCCCAAGTCTCCTCAACTGTGCCATCTCAATGAGCTTTGCATACAAGTGTCTGACCCTAATCCACCTCTAAATATCTCCTTGGGTGTGAAGACAAAACCAGAACGTGGAGTGTTTCGTGAACGAGTAAGTTAAACATGCATACAAACAGTCTATTTTTTGTTTTATATCTTTGTAAAGATTTCTGCTCACTTGTTGCCATTACAAAATTCTAACAAATTTAAAAGAAAAAGAGACCTGCCCATTGTGGCTGTTCAACTCCTATTGTAGTAAATTGTGTTTTTTTTTCCCACCACTCCAGGGTTCTGGCTGGAGGCTTGAGATGTCTGAAAAAGTTCGTCAGCTTCTGATAGCGGAGGTCAGCACCTCAAACGCTCTATTCCCCGCTAAGACGTTCTTGCCTCGCTTCTTGGCCAGACGTGCTGATCACCAACAAAACTCAGGTAAGTCGGGCACGTAGACAGTTGACGCACATGACACCAAAACAATCATAGAGTGGAAGTTATTTAAAAATCTAGAACTAACAAAAATACAAATTGTATAATGACCTAAATAAATACAGGTCATGTTTGAATACAATAAAACCATGATGTTTTACTTACCTCACACAGAGGCTAAAAGCACTTGGTCGTCACCTGAGGCAGTAGGAGGAAAGAGGAAGAGGATGGATGACAAGGTGGCCCAAGCAGCTAAGAAACAGCGAGCTGCCGCTCATGAAGAAAACATTTGCACCCTGGAACCAGAGCCGTCAAAGAGGGTAGGCCGCACAAGACGAGCCCAGAGAGCCAGACTGGATAAGGCAAAGGACAAGCCTTCGTCTGGAACAGATGATGCTGTAATTGTGCTTGATGACGTGTGCGAGGACACTGAGAAGAAAGGCAAGTTATTATGATTGTCCTCCAATCCGCACATAATTTCACCTGTCAAATTGATAAGCTTTCTCATCCTCAGTTGGCCCTCTTTTGTTGATTAATCTCCACACAGTTTGTCTGAATGTCAATGTCTATTGTAAACCAGAATGAAACAAAAGGGTAACTGTCTGTTGTGTTTTCCCACAGTTGAGGCAAAAGAGGATGTGTTATGGACAGAAAAATATCAGCCGCAGCACTCCAGGGACGTCATTGGCAACAAGTCCTCAGTGCAGAGGCTGCACAGGTAAGCACCAAAATGGCTTTTTTTGTTGTTTTTCTGTTGAAATAACAATCTTACTTATTCACTGTTTTTATTTATTTATTTATTTTTGTGCAGTTGGCTGAAGGAATGGAAGCACCACGCAGACAGGGAAGAGAGGAATAAGCAGAAAGAAAAGAAACAAGAGGAAGGCAGAAATGGTGTGTCAATTAAAACAATTTTGTTCTTTTTTTTCCATTTGTGAAATCTACTTTTAGTTGACTGAAATATCTGAATATTTGTTTCAGATTCTGACTGGGACAGTGGCGATGAGGACCCCCTGTTTGCAGAGGACTCATTGTGCAGCACAGTCCTAATTACAGGACCCGCAGGAATAGGAAAGACTGCCTCAGTCTATGCCTGTGCTCAGGAGTTGGGATTTAAGGTGACGATAGATGAAACATGATTCATTGATTACACACCAGTTAACCTGTCCTGTGGGTGCCCGTGGACCTCCGTGTTACATGTTTGTTTACTTGTATGTCCCTCCTGCTGTTCCAAGGTGTTTGAGGTGAACGCTTCATCTCAACGGAGTGGCCGTCTGATTCTGTCCCAGCTAAAGGAGGCCACTCAGTCGCATCAGGTGGACAGTCAAGGAGTCAATGCAAACAAGCCCGCATTCTTTAACAGCTACAACACAAGCAGTGGCACTGGCAAGCTTGGATCCTCTCCAAGTACGAACAAACAAGACAGACCCTGCTGGAAAAGTCTGTTTTATATTGGTTGTCTGTGGAATCCTTAATGCCGATGTCAGACTACACGAAAACAGCCCGATTTTAGCCCGACCGACGTGTCGCGGACGAACGGGGCATGTCGTAAACGATTTTGGGTTGTCTTTACGTAGCGGCGCCCGTGTAGTGTGACACGTTCAACGACTGGTCGCCTGTTGTCCGGGACGGTTCACGACCATCACGACGAAAGTCTAGCATGTTAGCATTTTTGCTCGTCTTGACGCATAATGTGACATACCTACGTCGTCGTCCGTTTGGTTCCACAGCATTGACCAATAGCGAGAGGGAGCGAAACGTCAATCACACACTGAACAGCACTTTATAGCTCTTTTTATTTATGTATACATTTGTTTTATTTATTCGTTTATGTATTTATTTATTTATCCCCTGCATATTTCATGTGATGCGGCCAGACAGGTGCATCTCGAGGGGGGAGTGCCCCGCTGCGGCTGCATGGAGCGCGCACGCATCCGTGCAATCCGTCAGGCAACGGCGGCGTGAATAGAGGACCAAAATATATATATATATTGTGACTGTTGTTCTAATAATTTCAGAGATTTGGGCACATATTTAGTGAGGATCGATCACATTTTCATATAGTCGGGCCAGGCCTCGCCGCCTTAACTGTCACCCGCTCTCACTTGAAAGTCCCCCCCGCCCTCGGAGTGAGTGGCGTACTATCCAATGCACCGTACTAAAACAAGTCAAATATGAATAAATGAAGCAGTAAAAAATACTCAAACAATATAATATTTCAGTGTTTGATAAAATAATAAAACAAGATGTCATCCCGCAAATTAATTAACAAAATCTGCTATATTACCCCGGCGCATATAGGCATAAATAAATTAAAATACAGTGTTGGCTACTAAATCATATTTTAAACACTATTGCGGAGCAGGGAGCGCAAGCAGTGCGCTCACATCACACTTGTCCCATGCGTGCTCCATTCACGCAAACACTCCCTGTCCTTGCCTCTTTTTTTAGGGCCCGAGCAGCGACTGCTGCGAGGTCCCTATTGTTCCTGAAGGAATTCTTCTTCTTTTTCTTTATTATTCTTTTTTTTTTTTTTTTTTTTGTCCACCTCCCCGACAAACAGTGACCGACGCGTCTTTCTTGGCAAGGCAACACGCGATGATCGGCTGGTGTCTTGTCGCGTTCAGACTTGTAGTGTGACTACACGCCCATCCACGACACGGAGCGAATTTGTCGGGTAATGTGACAGCGCAACTGTCGTGTAAGACAAAAGAATCGCATAGTCTTGAATTTGTCTTGAACGTTACTTATCATGAAAAATTACATTTACTGTAATCCTTAAAGCTATGGTACAAAACACTTAAAAACTGCCACATTGTCATCCAGTTGTGTTCAATCCGCTGACAAGAAAAATAGGAAACTTTAAGTCCATTGTCATTGTTTTGTTAAATGCTTCAAGCTGCAATGAATGTTTTGCTATCCCGAAAATATTAAACTATTAATACTCCATTAAACTACTTAAATATAATATTGAAACCCCCACCACTATTGGTCACATTAATCGAATGAGAGGTCTTAAATTTGGCCTAAAAAAGGTGTACGTTTACATTTGACTTCCTTTAAAGGGATAGTTCGGATTTTTTGACATGAATCTCTATTTTATCTTCACCTCCAGTGATGATCGCACACACTGGAGTTCTGGTCCGGTGTTGGTCGAGAGAAAAATAGTCCAGCAAGTTGGCTGGGGTCACGGAAATAAAGCGTTTTTCTTCTAAAAACAATTTGTGTTCAAAAGAGTGATACATTTGCATCACAATACTCCTTTCTGAAAAAAGTCAGACGCCATTACCGCTGGGCACTACTTTTCTGTTCCTTCGTATCACTGCACGGCGCCCCGCATAGAGCTGATAGACGTGCACTAATCTACAAGTTGTTTGTCTTTTCGAAGGCGCGCGGATCGGCTGTCTGCAGCGCGTCGATCAGCTGTCTACAGGGAGACCCGCATTGATACAAACGAACAGAAAAGTAGTGCCTGGCGGTAATGGCGTCTGACTTTTTTCAGAAAGGAGTATTGTGATGCAAATGTATCACTCTTTTCAACACAAATTGTTTTTAGAAGATAAACGCTTTCTTTCTGTGACCCCAGCCAACTTGCTGGACTATTTTTTTCTCTCGTCCAACACCGGACCAGAACTCGTGTCACAGAACGCTGTCAGGGGTAAGTCAGTGATGAACGCACACACTGGAGGTGAGGATGAAATAGAGATTCATGTCAAAAAATCCAAACTATCACTTTAACCTGCAGATAAAGATACTGGTAAGTCGGCTCCACTCAATTCATTGCTTTATCATCCAGGGAAGCCGAACTCTCCTCGCAGGATTGTCTCATCTCCCAGGAAACCTCCCAACTCTCCAAGAGGCACTAAACAAGGAGGCCTCGCTCCAACATCTTTATCAAACTTCTTCAAAATGAGCCAACCCAGCAACAAGGAACCATCGAGCACTAAGCAGGATGACCAAAAGGGTGAATACTCCAACTGTGTCCTGATTTATACAAACATAAACAAACATTTAACAGTAGTAATTGTTTTCACCTTATAGCCCCTTCCAAGAAGACGATACCAAAGGATACTAGAAAACAAAGAGACACCACAATCAAATCAGCCGTGGCTTCAATGCCTAAGGACAATGAGGAGCAGAGTAAGAGTACAGCCACCTCGCTCATCCTGTTTGAAGAAGTGGATGTTATTTTTGACGAAGATGCTGGCTTTCTTGCTGCCATCAAGACGTTCATGAGCACAACAAAAAGACCAGTCATCCTTACCACCAGTGGTTAGTAGAAGCATGGAGGCCACAATATTAAGTATATCTGGACATTCTAATGGGAGACAAGATGTTTTGTCCGTCTGTTGATTTTGTTTTCACATTTGGTGATTTGCAGATCCTGCATTCAGCACCACGTTTGACGGCGACTTCGAAGAGATCCATTTCAAAACACCCTCTTTGGTGAGTGGCGGCCTCGTTCGGGGTTCATTTACCACATGCTTAAGTTGTGCCTTACGATCGGTTCCGGTCGTAGTTGGACGTGAGCAGCTACTTGCGCCTGTTGTGTCTGGCTGAGGACACGAGGACAGATCAGCAGGATATCAGCACACTGCTCAAAATCAACGGCTGTGACATCAGGCAGAGCCTGTTGCAGCTGCAATGCTGGACTCGAAGCGCAGGGGGGCGCCCCATCGCATCACCCTCAGATTACACAAACCCAAATGGTAAGTGCAGTATTGTTGATCTTATTCATAGATCCAGTCAAGTTACTCAATTAGTGGAACAATTAAACTTAGTATGTGTTATTGATATTAGGAAATGAACTGAAGCAAGAGACTAGTGGTGAAGCAGTGGACGAGCGTGCACTGACTGTAACATCACCTGGACCTCCATGTGAAAGCGGCTGTGCGCAGAGTCGGCTGGGCCTATTGAATATCGAACCTGAGCGAGATGTTTGGGAGCTGCTTCAGGTAAAACACAGACCGATGACATGCAATGCTAGCCACAGACTTGAAACATGACATTTGACTTTACAGCTTTTGAACCAAATAGCAATTTCCTTCAAATCTGATTAGTTTGATAGTAGGGGTGTTCAAATTAAAAACAAAAAAACAAAATCAGTTCGGCAATGTATCGTGTTAATACAGTACGCAATTCTTGAATCGATTCAATATGCGGCCGAATCAATGTTTAAACATCAATTTTTGATGGAAATATTAAACAAACATCTGGGTTAGGGTTAACACTTTGAGCATGGAATAATGTTATATTAATGGAACATTAAGCCTTAATATTTTATTTCACTGCTATTCAAATATGAAACTGCAACCTGTTTGTTAAATTGTGGCTCAGTTATAAGCCTGAAGTTTCAGATAAATACATTTTCATACAAATCTTGCAATGTACATGTATAACTTTACTTATTCGTCTTTTCTAAATTTGAGTAAAAAAATAAAAAATAAATAAAAATGCAACAATCAACTTACAGATTCGTATAGGGATTAATCGGTGTCGAATCGTGACCTATGAATCGTGATCGCCAGGTACTAGGCAACTCACACCCTTATTTGTTAGATACTGTATATTGAAATTATGATATGAAAATTGCTGCAAGACTGCATGCAAACCAAATACATGCTGTTGAAAACAGTGTCTGTGCTGGTGGATTTTACATGAGATTCATAGAGCAATATTTCTTTAAAATAAAAATGTAAAATAATACGTAAAAATAATATCCACTTTTAATAATTTCCCTCCCTAATGTAGCCGTGAGGGGGCACAAGCCAGTGTCTTCTTGTGCCGGTCCCAAGCCCGGATAAATACAGAGGGTTGTGTCAGGAAGGGCATCCGACGTAAAACTTTGGCCAAAACAAACATGCGAATCAAATATATGACTTCTATACCGGATCGGTCGGGGCCCGGGTTAACAACGACCGCCATCAGTGCTGTTGACCTACAGGGTGCCGGTGGAAATTGGACTACTGTTGGTCGAAGAAGGAGAGGAGGAAGGTGTGTTCGTAGGAAGAAAGAGAAGAGGAACGCCACGAGTCTAGGACTTAGAGTAGGGACTTTGAATGTTGGGAGTATGACAGGAAAAGGTAGAGAGCTGGTTGACATGATGCAGAGGAGGAAGGTGGACATACTGTGTGTTCAGGAGACCAGGTGGAAAGGGAGCAAAGCTAGAAGTTTAGGAGCTGGTTTCAAATTGTTTTATCATGGGTTAAATAGGAAAAGAAATGGAGTAGGAATTATCGTGAAGGAGGAGTTTGTTAAGAACGTCCTGGAGGTAAAAAGAGTGTCAGATAGGGTCATGAGCCTGAAGTTAGGAATCGAAGGTGTGATGATCAACGCTGTTAGTGGGTATGCACCCCAGGTAGGATGTGAGCTGAAGGAGTAGGAGAACTTTTGGTTGGAACTTGATGAAATGATGCAGAACATCCCTAGAAGTGAGAGAGTTGTCACTGGTGCAGACTTCAATGGACATGTTGGTGCAGGAAACAGAGGAGATGAGGAGGTGATGGGCAGGTTTGGTATCCAGGAGAGGAACGCAGAAGGACAGTTGGTGGTTGATTTTGCAAAAAGGATGGAAATGGCTGTTGTGAATACTTTCTTCCAGAAGAGGCAGGAACATAGGGTGACCTACAAGAGTGGAGGTAGAAGTACACAGGTAGACTACATCTTGTGTAGACGGTGTAATTTGACGGAGATCAGCGACTGCAAAGTAGTGGTAGGTGAGAGTGTAGCCAGACAGCATAGGATGGTTGTGTGTAGGATGACTCTGGTGGTGAGGAAGACAAAGAGGCCAAGGGCAGAGCCAAGGACGAAATGGTGGAAGCTGAAAAAGGAAGAGTGTTGTATGACTTTCAGAAAGGAGAAAGGCTCTGGGTGGTGAGGATGTGCTCCCAGATGACTGGACAACTACAGCAAATTTGATCAGGCAGACTGGTAGGCCAGTCCTTGGTGTGTCATCTGGAAGGAAAGGAGATAAGGAGACTTGGTGGTGGAATGAGGAGGTGCAGAAGTGGATACAGAGAAAGAGGTTAGCTAAGAAGAAGTGGGACACTGAGAAGACTGAAGAAAGTAGAAAGGAGTACAGGGAAATACAGCGTAAGGTGAAAGTAGAAGTGGCAAAGGCCAAACAAGAGGCTTACGATGACTTGTATGCTAGGTTGGACAGTAAGGAGGGAGAGACTGATCTATACAGGTTGGCAAGGCAAAGAGATAGAGATGGGAAGGATGTGCAGCAGGTTAGGGTAATAAAGGATAGGGATGGAAGAGTGTTGACAGATGCCAGCAGTGTGATGGGAAGATGGAAAGAGTACTTTGAAGAGTTGATGAATGAGGAGAATGAGAGAGAACGAAGAGTAGAAGGGGTGACTGTTGTGGACCAGGAAGTAGCAAAGATTAGTAAGGATGAAGTGAGAAGGGCATTGAAGAGGATGAAGAGTGGAAAGACACTCGGTCCTGATGATATACCTGTGGAGGTATGGAAGTGTCTAGGAGAGGTAGCAGTAGAATTTCTGACTGGGTTGTTCAACAGGATCTTAGATAGTGAGAAAATGCCTGAGGAATGGAGGAGAAGTGTGCTGGTGCCCATTTTTAAGAACAAGGGAGACATGCAGAATTGTGGCAACTACAGAGGAATAAAACTGATGAGCCACACAATGAAACTATGGGAAAGAGAAGTGGAAGCTAGACTGAGGGCAGATGTGAACATTTGTGAGCAGCAGTATGGTTTCATACCAAAAAAAAAAAAGAAGAAGAAGAAAAAAAAAAAAAAGAGTACGACAGATGCAGTATTTGCTTTGTGGATGTTGATTGAAAAGTACAGAGAAGGTCAGAATGAGCTGCATTGTGTCTTTGTTGACCTGGAGAAAGCTTATGACAGGGTGCCCAGAGAGGAACTGTGGTTTTGTATGAGGAAGTCTGGAGTGGCGGAGAAGTATGTTCAAGTGGTGCAGGACATGTATGAGGACTGTAAGACAGTGGTGAGGTGTGCTGTAGGTGTGACAGAGGAGTTCAAAGTGGAGCTGGGACTACATCAGGGATCAGCTCTGAGCCCCTTCTTATTCGCAATGGTAATGGACAGGATGACAGATGAGGTTAGACAGGAATCCCCATGGACTATGATGTTTGCAGATGACATAGTGATCTGTAGTGAGAGCAGGGAACAGGTGGAGGAGAAGCTAGAAGCGTGGAGGTTTGCCCTGGAAAGGAGGGGAATGAAGGTTAGCCGTAGCAAGACGGAGTATCTGTGCGTGAATGAGAAGGACCCAAGTGGAAGAGTGAGGTTACAGGGAGAAGAAACCAAGAAGGTGGAGGAGTATTTAGGGTCAACAGTCCAGAGCAATGGAGAGTGTGGAATAGAAGGGAAGAAGCGTGTGCAGGCAGGCTGGAACGGGTGGAGAAAAGTGTCAGGTGTGATGTGTGATAGAAGAGTTTCAGCTAAAATGAAAGGAAAGGTTTATAAAACTGTGGTGAGACCAGCAATGTTGTTTGGTCTGGAGACAGTGCCACTGAGAAAAAGACAGGAGGCAGAGCTGGAGGTGGCAGAGATGAAGATGCTGAGATTCTCTTTGGGAGTGACCAGGTTGGATAGGATCAGGAATGAGTACATCAGAGGGACAGCACATGTTAGAAGCTTTGGAGATAAAGTCAGAGAGGCTAGACTTAGATGGTTTGGACACGTCCAGAGGAGAGATAGTGACTATATTGGAAGAAGGATGCTGAGTTTTCAAATGCCAGGCAGAAGATCGAGAGGAAGACCAAAGAGGAGGTTTATGGATGTAGTTAAAGAGGACATGAAGGTAGTTGGTGTGAGAGCAGAGGATGCAGAGGACAGAGTTAGATGGAGGCAACTGATTCGCTGTGGCGACCCCTGAAGGGAAAAGCCGAAAGAAGAAGAAGAATAATTTCCCTCCCTCTTTGCTGAGAAAAAATGTCATGTTTTTTGTGTGTGAGTTCCTTTTTGTCCTGATACCAAATAAGCTTTGAAATATTTTTTCCCTCTGACCTTTAACTTGCACAGAAATTATATCAATAAAAAAACCCAAAACAAAACATTTATTTATTTATTTATTTATTCACACATTTATTTAATGTGAAAATAAGTGCTCCCTTTTGCCAAAATATATATGTAAATACCAAAAAGACTCCTTTATACATTTGCATATTGCTTTCACTGTTCAAACAATTAATAGTGTAATTTGGTACCAATTATTAAAATAATAATTTGTAGCAATATGCACTTTAGATAACACATGCATTGAGTAATGACAGTACATTTTTTATTAACAGATTCACACAAATGAGATAGCTTGCTGGGAGTTACTCTTGGAAAGCACTCGACAAGGAGTGAACTTGCTCTACACCAACATGGAGACCCTCTTACCTTTACCACGCTCGCAGTTGATCTCCACCTACAAACCAGAGCCCACCTCTGAGTTTGCACCTGCCTGCCCTCAGTCTGACGCACTGCCTTCTCATGCCAGCCTGCTACACTCATCTGATTGTTCAGACGATGGCAGTCCAATTAAAGTCTCACATAGAATGAAGAAGAACAAGAGGAAACGTTACCTGCCTGACCAGGATGGACTGCACTCAGACTCTGACTCAGAGGAGAGTTTCCCCTCTCTCAGCAAGCAGCAAGAAGGACCTCAGGCCAAAGAGGAACGCACCAAAAGAATAGTTCCAGAAAGGAAACCACTGACTCCCACAGAGCGTCTAAAGAGTGTTCCTGTCTCCAAGTGTCTAGAATCAATAAGTGACTTTTTCAACAATATGTCTGACATAGACTCCCTACTTGTTCATCAGGGGGGTGATCCCCACAGGGGAGCGCTTCACGTCAGTGCAGCTCTGAAGGACGGAATGACTGATGAGTCCAGATATGAGCTGGACACATTGAGCTGGGTGGTGGGTGAGCGCACGCTGGAGATCCAGACTGCGGTGGAGGCGCTGGGCTTCCACAAGTGTCGGACCTCTGTAGCAGAGGCCTGGGGCCGAGCCCGGCGGCTGGAGGGGCAGCTGGCAGAGGACGCTGCGGCAGAGCTCACCCTCCCTGTGGCCTCTCATTGCGATTGTTACAGCTTCACTCAGAGCAGCCTCTGTCCACCGCAGTGAGTCCAACATACAACTGTTCATTTGATTGTCTTCCTCCATGACGAAAATGAGCACATTGTTTATTTCAGGGTTGTGGAGCAGAGGAGAGATGTTATGGAGGGTCTGGTGTGCAGCGGAACATTTGGTACAGTGGCCAGCAGATCTGCAATTGCTGTGGACTACTTGCCAGCCCTGCGTACCATCTGCAGGTCAGAGCAGATTAAGGAGCAAGGCAAGGTGAAACGACGGTGAGCAGGCAGTAGGCCAGGATGCGGTTAAGCACTTGTTTCTTCAGGCAGCCACTTACTTAGGGCTATAAATAAAGGTGTGAAACAGTTTGTTTCGTGCATGCAGTAAGCGTGTCCTCTTCCTCCGTTAGGTTTCTACACTACCTGGACTCCATCCATCTGGGTCTCCATAAGAATACTCTCCAGTACCTTTCCAAAGACTTCCCATAGTCTTCGAGAAGACCCTACATATACTTGTGATGACAGAAACTTTATTTTCACAATTGTTCCAGGTGAAATCAGGCACGGGTATAGTGCAGAATGTGATGTCTGCTGGGGTTTAGAACACCTACTACATTGGTAACTCACATTTATTAACTCACTTAATTGCGTCCAAGTGAAGTCTCAACATGTGCGATTGTGCATCCTCAGACTGAAATAACACAAGAGTGTTCTGGCATCACTTTCTCACATGCAGCGTTGCACTCAGCACATCTTCGGGTGCTTTGAAAGATAGCACTAAATTCATCACATTCATCTGTATTTTTGTACATTTGTGTTTTATACTCAGTCAGTAGCAATTATACGTATATTCTTTACTGTATTTTTTAAGTGTTCCTAATCACATAAGAATTGCTTATTATAGCAAGTGTGTAAGAGTTGAATGTGGAAAAATAGTAAGAAATTTGGGTGTGTATAAATAACTGGCTGGTCTTAATTGCTCTCTTTTAAGTCCTAAATGTCACATTCACATAATCACATTTATGAAATAAATGTTTTTTTTCCTTTCATATATTTGTACACTTACACATTTCGGTTTTGTTCTTAGTAAATAAAGTTTTATTAAAGCTGTACAAAGTGTCCTCACTTCATTCAAGCTGTGAAATTGGGAGGCGTATTTCTATGTGAAAAGAAGTCCTTAGCACTTGAAACTTGTCAGTGCAGTAGAAACGAGCTTTTGAGGAAGGACTGCCTTGTGTTGTGAAATAAACCAAACATTGCAAGTTCCACTTTTCATTTTAAACCTTGTATTTACTGCAGTTTGCCACTCGTGAAACGATGTAGGCAGGCACCATGGTTCTTTTCGAGGGTACCACGTGTAAGCCTAACTGTGGAGTGCCATGGCAAACTGGGAACGAAACAAAAGGATCTTACTGGAGCTGGTGAAGCTGCCAGAGAACAGATTGTGTGCCGACTGCGGCGCGCCCGGTGAGGCCAATGTGTGTTGTTCAGTTCACATGCTGTCTTTGTGATTGTCCCGACTTATAAACATCAACAAACTTCCTAATCGTGTCTTATTCCCAACAGATCCGGACTGGGTTTCGTACAAGTTGGCTTTGTTTGTGTGTCTGAACTGTTCTGGTATCCACCGCAACCTGTCCAGCCGAGTAAAGTCCATAAAGCTTGACCACTGGGAAGATGAGCTTGTGGAGGTATGGACACATACAGTATATACATAGGTATAATATGATTTATTAGGTTTATTTTTTTTCTATTTTTTACAATGTTATGAAAAAAATGAGTTGGATGTAACTAACATTTTTCTTAACGTGTTTTGGGGGGGGGAAGTTGATGAAATCCGGTGGCAATGAAAGAGCCAGAGCTTTGTATGAAAAAGCACTTCCTCCTTACTACTACCGGCCACAGCAAACTGACTGTGCGTAAGTATTTTTTCCAATACGGTATCTTGAAACCAATCAGAAAACGGAATCATCAGTGCCACATTAATAGAAGTGCAACTATTAGCAAGCAGAGGCAAAAAATGTATTTTGAGATAACATAATAGGTGTCAAAAGAAATATACCTAAAGATAATTACAGAACGTATTTAGATTGAAAATTTTGAAATCAAAATTAAAATATGGGCGGCACGGTGTTTAAGTGGTTAGCACGTCCGCCTCCCAGTACTGAGGACTCGGGTTCGAGTCCAGGCTCCGGCCTTCCTGGGTGGAGTTTGCATGTTCTCCCCGTGCCTGCATGGGTCTTATGGGGCACTCCGGTCTCCTCCCACATTCCAAAGACATGCATGGCAGGTTAATTGGGTGCTCCGAATTGTCCCTAGGTGTGCTTGTGAGTGTGGATGGTTGTTCGCCTTTGTGTGCCCTGTGATTTGGTTGGCAACCAGTTCAGGGTGTCCCCTGCCTACTGCCCAGAGCCAGCTGAGATAGGCTCCAGCACCCCCCACGACTGTTGATCCTGAATGCTGATCGTGGAATGTAAAAAAAACCCCCAAAAAAACAAATAAATTTAACCCTAAAATTATCCTTAAAAATTACATTTGAAAGTTTTAACAAATGCCCTGTTATCCAACTACATTTTAAACACCCAATATCCACAAATAATGATGTTACCAGCAAACCACAACCACTGGACAAAAGTAATATATCCAAATATTTAGTTTCTTAAAATATTACAATTTAGTATTGACTGGTCACCCGTGTTTGAACCCGCAGAGTGTTAAGAGAGCAGTGGATTCGAGCCAAATATGAAAGGTTGGAATTCACGGGAGAGACCAAGTATCCACCTCCGTCTTATACCACAGGTGATGTTTTATCCTCTCACCGATCCAGCCGTTAACTATCCTTGTCAGGAGAACTCTGTTTTGATTTGATTCCAGGCTTCTATGAAGGGATTCTCTGGAAGAAAGGTAAAGAGAACACACAGTTTCTGAAGAGGAAGTTTGTTTTGTCTGAGAGGGAATTCACTCTGGCTTACTACAACAAGGAAAATGTGAGTTCGCTTTGCAAAGAGCATTCAAATCGCTTTCTTTGGTCTGTCAGAACGGATGTGTACATGTGTTGCTTTTATTTAGGAGTCCAAAGGTCCAAAAGCCCTCATCCCTATCAAGCACTTGAATGTAACTTTTCAGCCAGAGAAGATTGGTCATCCCCATGGGTTGCAGATTACCTACCTTGATAACAACCACACCAGGAGCGTTTACGTGTATCATGAAAGTCCTGAGGTGGGACTGCATGATCATTCAAAGAATTCATTTTTATTACAGTAACTTTGGAAATGCTGTTTTTTGTTTTTTTGTTTTTTGCATGCTAGGAAATAGTCACATGGTACAACGCTCTACGTGCTGCTCGCTATGCATACCTCAAGACTGCATACCCAACCGGAACAGACGCTGATGTAGGCACCCAAAATATTATTTTCAAACATAAACTAATATGTAGACCTTTTAATCTCAACTGAAGTTCCTTAGAAAGTGATAAGAACCCATATGTTCTTTGGCAAAGTAAACATTTAAACTCTCCTTGTCAGCTGATCCCGAACATAACACCAAATTACCTTAAAGAGGGATACATGGAAAAAACAGGGCCATCGGTAAGTTCTTCCACGCCAAATGACATACAGTAACTCATTTACATGATAGCATGCGTCTGTGCTAGCTGCGACCTGTATGCAGTTGAAATGATGACAGCCCTGTCCTTTTCCTCACTAAAGGATTTGGTTTGCCAGTTCGGTTGCTCATGCAGTGTGCAGACTCCTTAAAGTTGTCTTGAATAAGTGGTTTGAATATCCTATGTGGAAAAAAAGAGTTGCTGTAATTATTATTTTATTTTGTATGTATCCATACTATGATTACCAGCAAAAGGAACCATTCAAAAAGAGGTGGTTCATTTTGGACTCCCAAAATAGGAAGTTACTCTACTTCAAAGGCTGTTTGGTGAGAACAAACTGTATTTCAAGTATTTTACTGTCAAGTACCTGACTTGCATAAGTGTCTGGCAATGACACTATTGTATGTCTGAAAGTGCTTTTGTTGCTCTGTAGGATGCTGAGGAGTTGGGGGTCATCTTCCTTGGTACAGAAAGCAACAGTTACTTTGTTAGGGACTTTGTCCCAAGGCACACCCGTGGAAACAAGTGGAAGTTTGGCATCATGGTAGAAACGCCTGAGCGGCAATTTGTCTTTATGTGTGAGCATGAGAGTGAGCAAAGAGAGTGGCTGGACTCCCTCAGACAGGTCATGTCCAGGCCTATGACACCACATGATTATACCAGTAAGCATGGGAAGTGGGAATTTGGAAATTATGCTCAGAAGTGTCAGCAAATGCAGTTTTTTTTTCTCTTTACAGCCGAGGCCAACATTAGGAATAAGAGATGAAAACTTGAAAGCCGGATTTGAATTATACAGCAGCAACATCTGAATGAAACCTGCACCGTGCCATGACACATCCATGAAATTACTGTGACTGTAAACTGTACTGTTGAAATGACAATTGTAATAGTCTTCATTAAACACTGTATTGATTTGAACTTTTTTTTTTTTTTTGCATAATTCTGACAACCATGTTTTCCATTAAACTGTTTCCTTATACTGTAGCTGATCTACTCAGTCATTTGTTATGAATAATTGGTTAACTGTTATTTCCTACATTGTTTTTTTTTCCTTTCAAATATAATACATTACTTAATCATTTCCCACTGTAACAGATTTTTTCTAAATTCTGAGAGGCAAAAGTATACACTGTTAAAACAGTTTTACAGGCAAAACTGTAAAAAAGTTCAGTAAAAAAAAAAAAAAATCTGTTGTCTGGAAAAAAAAGCTGGCAGCTGTGGTTGCCAAAGAAATTCTGCTAAAAAAAAATACAGTGCAAATGTAAACAACTTTACAGAACAACATTACAGTGAACATTTTACTGGTATTTAATGTACAATAAACAGTTATTGTAAATAAAAATGCAATACTACTAAAATAATTTTACATGTACGAACGACCTGACCATCTGTCAGTTTTAAAAATCCATGTGGCCTTCAAATGTCTTTTCAATTTGTGAATAATATACCTGTGCAATATTTTACAATACAGTTTTTGAAGCAGCTGCGGTTTCCCTTTCTGACAGCTGAGGGCAGCATACATTGTTTTTTAATGCCATAAATGAAGTTTGTCCCCTCACGTCGCCGTAGTTGCCGGGTAGTGGAGGTCAGGCGTGCTCATGAAACAACTGCGAAATGCTCGGGAACCGCCGAAAACGTGAATTCCATTCAAAAGTCGTGGCGTATAACAGTCGGTTGTTTTTAAAATGCAGGCGCACTGAGCTAGGAAAGTGCTCGTTGTGGCTAAACGCGTGAAGAACGTGAAAAGCGACAGCAAAAAGCGACCGTCCGTTTTGTCCTACAAAGGCGCCGTCCTGGTTTGACAGTAGCTGGGCCTGACGTAAGAGAACCTGCAGAAGCAGTGACAGCCAACGAGGAAGCTTCATGAAGCAATAGACTGTCCCTAATTCTGGAGAAAAGTCTGTTTAAACATGAGGAAGGACGTGAGGATACTGCTTGTTGGGGAACGTAAGTAGCGAGTGTGTTCCAATGTGGCTCGCCTGCAAAGCGCTTTATCCGCTTATACTGTGTGTGCTAGCGAGGAGGCTAATAGCTAGCACTTCAGACCCTCAGTATGTGGTGCCGCTATAACATGATACACATCAATTAAAATGTTTATTTTGCATCATTCCGCTATTAAACTCTAGGAGATCATTGTTATTGCAGTAAAGTGTGGGATAGGCTTGACTCCCATAACATTCAGAGTTTGTGAACAAAATTTGACACCTCAAACAAACTGCAGAGATTAAGTGTTTATTATAAATAACATGTAAAAGACCCGGGATACATAAATTTGGATGTTTTTCTTATCTGTACAGCCAAGGTGGGCAAGACGTCATTGATCATGTCTCTGGTCAGTGAGGAGTTCCCTGATGAGGTGATGGTTATACAAGAAAATATCGGTTATAGAAATTAATTGTTGCTTATTGATGCCAATGGTTGTTTTCAATGTGTCAGGTTCCTCTGCGAGCTGAGGAGATCACAATCCCAGCAGACGTCACCCCAGAGCGGGTACCCACACACATTGTGGATTACTCAGGTATTATGTTGTTTATAAGCAACAAGGTGAAAGAGTGGTTAGCACATCTGCCTCACAGCCCTGAGGTTGGGGGTTTGAATTCAGGCTTGGAATTTCCTGTTTGGAGTTTGCATGTTCTTCATCTGTGGTGTGAAATTGAGTGTGAATGGTTGTTTGTCTATATGTGCCCCTGTGATCAACTGACCGAACGTGTTTTTCACCACAACTTTCAAGTTTCGTGTGAAATAATATTTGTGTTCAGTCTCTCTCTGTCCATCCTGGTCACAATCAATATGGTCAACTTGTTTACAGTTTGTCGTAGAAACTTTGTGATTCAACTATAGTATTAACATATAAAATACATTTTTTGCTTGTTTACATCTTGCAGAGGCAGAGCAGTCAGATGAGCAACTATTTCAAGAAATATCTAAAGTTGGTTTAAATTCTTTTCTCCTAGTTTGATGTTTCAATAAATTGCAGTATTTTTTTCTCCATAAATGACAAGCTGAATTGGACTGTTTCCCCCTTACAGGCAAATGTTATCTGCATAGTGTACTCGGTCAACAACAAGAAGTCAATTGAAAAGGTGAGCAAAGATCCTGCTTTGGCTGCTGTTGATTTAGCTTGGGTGTGTCTTGAAAAAAGGAACTGCATTATATTAGATACACCTGTACAATCCAATGAGAGCCAAAACAAGAGCATTTATTATTTATTATCTGACATCCTAAAAGTGAGCATTATTATCTGTGTAAATGCAGAATGTTTGATGCATATTGGATTTCATTGTGCAGGGATACGAGTAAGTGTATTTGTTAGTCGTGAGTTTTCAATGTTGTGCCCTCTCCTCCCAGGTTACAAGCCATTGGATTCCTCTTATCAATGACAGAATAGACAAAGACAGCAGGTGTGTGTTGTATTTATCCTGACCTAATTTGGGTTGCTTGTGTAGTGTTGAAGTTTATGGTGTAAAAGAAAATAGCTAAATAGAGCTATTATTGTAATAGTGGACACTACAGTACTGTATAATACATATGATGTTTTCCCTAGGGTGCCATTGATCCTTGTGGGCAACAAGTCTGACCTGGTGGAACACAGCAGCATGGAGACCATCCTACCTATCATGAATCAATACCAAGACATTGAGACGTGTGTAGAGGTAAGATAAGACCAGTGTGTTTGGATCCGCTGAAGAGTAGGGGTGGGAATCTCTGACATGAGGCCGATTCGATATGTATCTCGATACACAAGTTGCGATTCGATTGAAAAACGATTATCTTTCAGAACAGAACGGTTCGATTAAGTTTGGGAACGATACGATTTTCGATTCGATACGATTAATTTCAATATTCAAAACTTATAGTGACATTTGTTGCTTGTAAACATTAATCTTAAAACACCACAATTTTTTACAGTATCTACAAATGTGTAAAAAAAGAACAACAACAATGTCTTCTATATTTTTATATATTGAATCAATTATTTAAATGGACCGGAACAAAGGGCTGGGCGATATGACTGAAAAATGTATCAGGTTAAATATGTATTAGTTGTTATTGACAGTTATAATCGTGTTTTGTTTTTTAATTCAAAATCAGGATCAGGAAAACAAAAGGCTGATAATTCAATTTGAAATATAAATATTTAACCTTTAAAAAGACACCAACACAATTAAACAGAATATGTCCACATTGTGAAGTATTTCAGAAACATAAATTTAAGACATGAAATAAACCTACCGTCCAGCCAAAAGAAATATGAAGCCACCTTATGGAACAATAAATCTATCAAACACATTTTAACAACTTAATATATGCAAAAATATTTACAAAACTGCATTTCCCTTTTTATTAACAATTTTGGTTTTTAACAATTTTTGTTTTTCTTTGACATCACATTCATTTTTGGTTAATGTATGACATCTTTTTTGTTTTTTTAATCTGAGACACGATGATGACCACGGAATCACGACTGTTTGTTTTGTTTTTTGGGCTGTCGCTCATTTTGAGTTTGATGACGTAATTGCGGGCACGTCTCAGTTCTCCTATCTGCTGCTCATGCTAGTTGTAGACATTGACAGGGAGCCACAAACTGAGAAATGAGATACTTGCAGTGTGCTTTTAGCTTAGCTGGTGTGTTGGCTGTGGGACATACCTGTGTCGTTTGAATCCATGCATTGGATCGTCACGGGAGTTATTCTTTTTGGCTCGCGCGCAGTACCAACGCCGGCCCGGGACATACAAGTGCACCGAGAGGACTCGATAGCCATGGGAAATACCGAGATGTACGGCATCGGCTTCTGCTAACTGTCTCCACTGTTGCATGTTGTCACTGGTTGTGCGCGCGCCGTGTCGCGAGCACGGCGTTGACGGTAGGCTGCCCCCCCCCCCCCCCCCAAAAAAAAAAGGTGCGTAACGTCTTTGCATTATGTTTACAACATCCGGGGAATGAAGCGTCTCTGAGCGCTACTTTGCTAGCTCTCTGTAAACACGGAAGTAGCTTGAATAGTGCTGCGACTGAAATGTAAACAAAACAAGTAGAGCACGGTGCAGAACTCTTGCTATTGTTATGAAAACCATAAAGCCTCACTCGCAACCGATTCACAGCAACGCGATATCCGGTCCACAGCTTTACAAGCAATGTATCTAAGGATTCCCGGCGGATTTTGTATCGGTTAACAAGTCTGCTACCGATACGGCCGTTTAGCTCCCCTTGACGACCGATGGTTCGGTCGAATCGGTTTTTTGTCCCACCCCTACTGAAGAGTACACCCACTCCCTTAAATTAGATGTACAGTACAGGGGGTCCTCAACTTAAGACGGAGGTCCATTTGTAAGTCAGAACATGCCGTCTATGGCTAACCTACTTTCTTATGCCTCATGACGACTAGTTCGTCGTGTGACCTAACTCGGGATGTGAATTGCCTAGTACCTGACGATTCGATTCGTATCACGATTCACAGGTCACGATTCGATTCGATACCGATTAATCCCAATATGAATTTATAAGTCGATTGTTGCGTTTTTTTTTCATTCAAATTTAGAAAATACTAATCAGTAAGCTTGTAGAGTGTAAGATTTATATGAAAATGTATTATTTATTTATCTGAAATTTCAGTCTTATAGAGGTTGTAATCTGTTTCATGCTTGAACAGAATTAAAATAAAATATTAAGGCTTAATGTTCCGTTCATATAACATTCTTCCATGCTTAAGGTGGGAACCATAACCCGAAGTAAGACGTTTTGTTGAATATTTTTCCATTAAAAATGGAAGTTTAAAAATCGATTCAGCCGCCTATTGAATCGATTCGAGAATTGCGCGATGTAGTATCGCGATATATTGCCGAATCGATTTTTTTTTTAACACCCCTAGACCAAACTTGAAAATGTGTGTTTGGGGGACTCTCGTAAACCAAGAACCACTCGTGCTTGAGAAAGGTACAAATGTGAGTTAGAATCCATCAGCTCTCCGCAGGCTTCTGACCTCGTTTGCACCCCAACAGTTAATGGATTAATATCAGTGAATGACTGGTAATTGTCAGACTCGGGAATGAGTTGTTGTCATGAAGGAATGTGTTTTCTGTCAGGCCTCGTTGACATAAACATCCTCTCTTTTATGACATCATGAGACTGCCTGGTGTTAGATTAGCTGCAAATCCAATGTAGAGCGGAGTGTGGACACATAGAAGTGGAAATAGTTTGTATTTGGACACTGTGGCATTTATCTACACAGGCATGTCATTTGTGCAGCATTGGTTGGCCATGCCTGCCCTTTTTATCGCCAGTTAGTACAGTATAGTTGACATTAGGGGTGGTAAAAAAAAATCGATTCGGCGATATATCGCGATGCTACATCGCACGCTTCTCGAATCGATTCAATAATCGGCGGAATCGTTTTTTTTTTTTTTTTTTTTTTTTTTTTTAGGATTCACACCTTGAGCATGGAAGAATGTTATATGAACGGAACATTAAGCCTTAATATTTTATTTTAATGCTGTTCAAACATGAAACAGATTACAACCTCTATAAGACTGAAATTTCAGATAAATAAATAATACATTTTCATATAAATCTTACACTCTACAAGCTTACTGATTAGTATTTTCTAAATTTGAATGAAAAAAAATCGCAACAATCGACTTATAAATTCGTATCGGGATTAATCGGTATCGAATCGAATCGTGACCTGTGAATCGTGATACGAATCGAATCGTCAGGTACTAGGCAATTCACACCCCTAGTTGACATGTTTTAAAACTGCCAAAAAAATACATGTGTGTGTATATATTAGGGGTGTGAATTGCCTAGTACTTGACGATTCGATTCGAATCACGATTCGATTCGATACCAATTAATCCCGATACGAATTTGTTAGTCGATTGTTGCGATTTTTTTCATTCAAATTACTAATCAGTAAACTTATGGAGTGTAAGATTTGTATGAAAATGTATTGTTTATTTATCTGAAACTTCAGTCTTATACAGGTTGTAATCTGTTTCATGTTTGAACAGCATTAAAATAAAATATTAAGGCTTAATGTTCCGTTCATATAACATTCTTCCATGCTTAAGGTGGGAACGATAACCCGAAGTAAGACGTTTTGTTGAATATTTTTCCATTAAAAATGGAAGTTTAAAAATCGATTCAGCCGCCTATTGAATCGATTCGAGTATGACATAATAGCATATATATATATATATATTGGATACATTTTCTTGTATCACTTATCCTGTTGTTTTAAATACAACACTGTGAGTGAAGTGAGTGTGAAACTTCAATACCTAGTCCTGACATTGGTGTATAATATAACCTTGCACATGGACATTCTCCCACCCCTAACACAGCTGTGCTATTATGTCAGAAGGTCGACAATTGACTGGTTGATTTCAACCCTCTGGGGGGGGGGCAGACAATTTTGTGGTTTTACAGGAAGATATTGTAAGTATGGTTATCATTCACAGCTTCAAGATTCAACCTTTCATTCCAATCAGGAGCTTCTTATGATGCTGCCAAAGATTATACTGTATGTCTCTATAAATGTGTATCTTAATGACAAAAGTCAAGTATATTGAGATCAATCTACCGAGTGTCGTAATGCTCTGGTTTGCTTTGAAAGTTCCAATTTAAAATTGCCCTGTCAGCCACACCCATGTATGTTTTTTTTTTTTATTTATTTATTTATTTATTTATTTATTTATTTATTTATTTATTTATTTTATTTATTTATTTTTATCCGCAATAGTGCTCTGCCAAAAATCTGAAGAACATCTCAGAGCTGTTCTACTATGCTCAGAAGGCAGTTCTCCACCCGACAGGACCGCTCTACTGTCCAGAAGAAAAAGAGGTGAGACTTTTGAAATTGGCTGACGCAGGGGATATTTTGCTCCCTATATTTTACATACAAGCGCATATACTAAGATTCAAGTATGTCTTCCAGCTGAAGCCTTCGTGCATTAAGGCTTTAACTAGAATCTTTAAAGTGTCTGACCTGGACAACGACGGCATCCTGAATGACAACGAGCTCAACTTCTTTCAGGTAATACTTCATCATCATATCATATTCGTGATTAAATAATACAATTCTGTGCAGTACCTTGATACAAATGGGCATTATGGCTAGTTCCAAAGTGCTGCATTGTAGTGATGAGTGTTTTGTTTTAATGTAATGTAATGTAATGTTTTATTGTACTGTAGAGAACGTGTTTCAACACCCCACTGGCGTCCCAGGCCTTAGAAGATGTTAAAAACGTAGTCAGAAGAAACATGGCCGATGGAGTCAAGGATAACGGGCTCACACTAAAAGGTCCGACATCATCTCAGTCTATTCTAAGAATACAGTTGATATTACTGTACTTTGTTTACTGACCTAATCTTTTCCTTAATCTAGGCTTCTTGTTCCTGCACACCCTCTTCATACAACGAGGTCGACACGAGACCACCTGGACTGTGCTCAGGAGGTTTGGTTACGACGACGACTTGGAGCTCACGCAGGAATATCTTTTCCCTGTGTAAGTGCCGGGAAATGTTCAACTTGTAATTCCTTTGATACTTTTCATGATGGGGTTGCTCCCTCTTCCAGAGTTAAGATTCCTCCCGACTGCACCACAGAGCTAAACCACAACGCTTACCTCTTCCTTCAGAGCGTTTTTGACAAGCACGACAAAGTGAGTTGCCCAATTGACCAAACTTAATCTGGAAAGATGTCACATGATAGATGTAGCTTTCTTACCAAAAAAAATAATGAAACTAAAATGTATTATACAATATATTTAAAATCAATAACAAAGAAAATGTTCAATTTCATATTAGCGTTAACGTTTAGTGTAATCATTAAATAAATGATTTTAAATGCAATCTTTTTTTTTTTTTTTTTTTCTTTTTTTTTCCAATAGTGCATCACATGGTTCATATGGAGCCAGAGCAGTGCCATGAAACATGTTGGCATTTGCAAAAAAAAATTGGCATTGTTGAACAGGTATATTGGCACTGAAAAGAAATTCAATTAAACACCTAAAATACGGAACTAAAGAGAGAAAATTGAATGTGACAACCAGGAATTTTGAATAGATAAACAACGATGAACAGAAAACTGAAGGCTGACATTGTAAAGCAAGCTTTTTTCTCCCCTAACAATGTGTTCCCCCGCCCAATGGAATAAAAATATATTTTATTGCTGAGCAATGTCCTCACACGTTATTCTCAGATTACTTGTAATAATGCTCAGTGATTGTGCTATTGTTTCAAAATATCTCAATGACAATCTCGGCTTTTCATGAGGCTGCCATGTTTCATAAGCACTGAAGTAGAAATATGTATGTGTGTGCGTGTTCAGGACAGAGATTGTGCGCTGTCGCCGGAAGAGGTGAAGGACCTGTTCAAAGTGTTTCCGTACATGCCGTGGGGTCCAGACGTCAACCACACGGTGTGCACCAATGAACAGGGATGGATCACGTACCAGGGATACCTCTCGCAGTGGACGTGAGTTCTGTTTTTGTTTTTTGTTTTTAAGTCTTGTTTACATGTGCTTCATTTAACTAAGTATTAAAAAAAAAAAAAAAAAAAAACTCTTGTCCAACTGCCACCCAGGTTAACGACGTACCTCGATGTCCAGCGGAGTTTGGAGTATTTGGGTTACCTGGGATACTCCATCATCTATGAGCAGGAGTCCCAAGCAGCTGCTATCACAGGTATTCCATGCACAAAGTAATACGCACAGGCTACCTTACAAGTATTTTCTGTTTTTTTTGTTTGTTTGTTTTGTTTTGGTTTTTTTTTTTTTTAAGTGAGTATCAACAATTAATAAAAAATAATCTCCTCACTGAATTGTGCCTTGTCTTGGTTTTCAGTGACGCGAAACAAGCGCATCGACCTGCAGAAGAAACAAACCCAGCGCAGCGTCTTCCGCTGCAACGTCCTCGGGGCCGGAGCCAGCGGGAAGAGTGGCTTCTTGCAGGCGTTCCTCGGAAAGAACCTTCAGGTCCGTTAATGAATGGGTGCCATTCCGCTTGCATTCCACATTCGCTGCTGCTTTGGTTACATAATCAACTCGGTTAGTAAGGAAACAGTAGGTCTTGTATAATAGCAACATTACAGGACATATGTCATGGTTTTTGAAATAACATGTCTGTTACCATGACAACTGGAGGTGGAACCTCAGCTTTGTATATGTGGTACGTCACAAACACAAATTTGTCCCACTGCCATTGCGTCGACATCTTCACAGAAAAGGTCGTAAAGTCTACCTAAATTAAAAACCATTTCATATCATATTATTTGGTGGGGTCAGTCAAACTGTGGTGCTTTGATTGGTCGACTGCATCGTCAGTTCAGTACGACGGCACTTAATGGAATGGGAAGAGGAGTCAGTGGAGCAGACAAATTAATTAAGCCTTCTTAAAGGCCACCAGCTAGTTATCTGTCATTTGATTCTTATGGGCTTTGTTTTTGTCACCATAGCGACAGAGGAGGATTAGAGAAGACCACAAGTCCCTGTACGCCATCAGCACAACTTACGTGTACGGCCAAGAGAAATACCTGCTGGTAAGTGGTTTTTAACTTAGAATTTAAATAGCAAAAAAAAGGAGAATTTCCTGATTGGGCCTCCTGTAGGAAAATGGTTGAAACAATATATCACTACTATTCTTGTAAAATGCAATGATAGAATGGCAGAGATTACAAACTGTGGTTTTAATGGCAGTCAATGAGGCCTTTTTTAGCAACTCTCCAGAAGTAGTATTTGGAACTATGTATGTTTAAAAAAACAAAAAAAGAAAAGAAACAAGTGTCAAATCAATGTTATTTTAGACAGTGGTCAACATAAACAAAACATAATAATAAAAGGGTTTGAAATAAATATGGGTGTATACTGATGTTCACTTTTTTTTTTTTTTTTTTTTTTTTTTTTTTTTTTTTTTTTTTTTTTTTTTTTTAAAGAGCTCAGAATTGTTCATTCGGTAGTCTTACCGATTCAACGTCTTATCATCATTGCTCTTTTTTTTTTTTTTTTTTTTTTGTGTGTGCGCGTGCGTGCGTGTGCGTGCAAATACGTATAAATTTATACTCATTAATTCACCTAAAGCCTTATAAATATCCCATTACCCTTCGCCTTAACCAGGTACTTCAGAATCTTGCCAGAGTTGTGAAGTTTAAATCGTCAGGAGACCAGAGAAAAGGTCAGAAAAAAATAAAGAGAAAAGAAAGATAAATCAAAGTGAAATCCAGCACCGACCAAACACTTCCTGCCTTCCCCATGATTACAAAATCAAAGTCTTACGCCAACCCCGGAAGCCTCTAAATTCCAGCAAATTTAGCGAGATCTCAAGAGACCAGAGGAAAAACTAAAGAGAGGAAGGAGGGAAGGATCGATAAGGCAGAGTGAGATCCATAGAAGCCAGTACATCCAATCCATCAAAGTGAAATCCAGCACCAACAAAACCCCTCCTGCGTGGTTACAAAACCAGAGTCTTATGCCAACCCCAGAAGCCTCAAACTTCCAATAAATTGAGATCTCAAGTGACCAGAGGAAAAACTAAAGAGAGGAAGGAGGGAAGGATAGATAAAGCAAAGTGAGATCCACAGACACCAGCACCCACTGATTCAAGGGGCTGTGGGAGGGAGAGGCTACTTCTGTTGAGTTTCAGTAGATGCTGGTGCGACGGATCTGGCATGCATAAGGACCACCACCAAAGAAAGAAAGCCGTCAACCGCGGTCCAGCAAAGCGAGCCCCCCCCGAAATCCCCAGGCCGCGGCAGCACCAAGGCCACCCCCAAGCCACCCGAGCGGACACCGGTCGGCGAGCCGACCCAGACGCCCGGAACACCCCCGCCCCAGCCCCGGCCCACACCCCCGAGCCCAAGGCCGCAGAACGAGGCCCAGCGGGCCCCCACAGCGCCCCACAGGCAGTTGGAGCGTATCCTGAAGTGTTGGGATTTGTTTCTTAACCATATTTTTAACTTGCAGATAATGTAAGAAATTTCCATTTTTTATTTCATATTTCTGGACCAAGTTTGTATACGATATAAACTTATTATCTGAGAAAAGATGATGAAGGTGTGTAATTCCTTTCTGCTCCCATAAGCTTAAATGGAACGACTGATTATTAAGTTGAAAGTCGGGGTTATGCCAAATGGGAGAGAGCCCACAGGGCGCCAATTGGGAGTTTGTAATTTCTAATGCCTTCCACCAGGCAGTCAGGGTGGCGGCTATCATTGGGTTTTTAAAACAATTTTGTCGTTTTATTGATTTTGTAATAAAGAGTAAATCTAACAGTCTAAGATTATTACAATCCTTCTGCTCCAATTCCAACCAACAGTTAGTATCTCTGTTGGGTTGTGTCCATAGCACAAGATATTGTAGTTGATTAGCTATATAATAGTACATAAAGTTTGGTGCCTCTAAACCTCCTTTAGATTTACTTTCCTGAAGAGTAGATAGACTAATTTTAGCTTTTTTTTTATTCCAATAGAATTTTATGATAGCAGAGTCCAGCGATTGGAACCAGTTAGACGTAGGTTTAAATGGAATCATTGAAAATAAATAATTAATCTTTGGTAAAACTTTCATTTTTATAGTAGCTATCCGTCCTATTAAAGAGATCGGAAGATTATTCCAGCGCTCCAGATCA
Organism: Festucalex cinctus; assembly: GCF_051991245.1. Lineage (NCBI taxonomy): Eukaryota > Metazoa > Chordata > Actinopteri > Syngnathiformes > Syngnathidae > Festucalex > Festucalex cinctus. The sequence goes on from NC_135411.1 coordinate 52,713,451, forward strand.
CTACGGATACTGTCCAATAATGGTAAAAAATTTAAAGAAGTTAATTCAGTTAACTTTGGTGAAATTTTAACACCTAAGTATTTTAAATTACCTGTAGGAAAGGAGTAGTGTGGATCCTGACTTGTAGGATTCCATGAATTTTCTGTGATAGGTAATAATGTTGATTTTGTCCAGTTAATAGAGTAATCTGATAAGTGAGAGAATTTAGTTATTAAGTTAAATGCTTCCCCTAGCGAGATAGCAGGTTCTTCTAAATAGAGTAGTATATCATCGGCATATAGATTAATTTTATGTTCTATTGTCCCGGAGTGGATTCCTTGGATCCGTCTATCCTGACGTATAGCTAATGCAAGCGGCTCAATAAATATAGCAAATAATAAAGGAGACATTGGGCACCCTTGTCTTGTTCCCCTTTGTAGAGTAAAACTCTGTGATGTAATCCCATTGGTAGTAACTGTAGCTTTAGGAGACTCATATAATATTGAGACCCATTGAATGAATGACTCCCCGAAGCCGAATTTATTTAAGACAGCAAAGAGGAAGGACCAGTTAACTTTATCGAAGGCTTTTTCTGCATCCAGCGAAATAACAACTGCCTTTTTATCATACCGCTGTGACATACTAATCAAGTTAAAGAGCCTCCTAATATTATTAGTAGAATGACAACCTTTAATAAAACCTGTTTGATCGCTATGAATAATTGTCGAGATTACTGTCTCTAGTTGAGATGCCAAGGCCTTAGCGATAATTTTAATATCGGTATTAATTAGTGATATCGGTCGGTAACTTGACGGGAGGGTGGGGTCTTTTTCTGGCTTTAATAAAAGTTTAATTGCTGCTATATTCATATCTTGACGTATATCACCTTTACTTTTAATTTCAGTTACTACTCTTAGAAATAATGGAGCAAACATTAACCAGAAATGTTTAAAAAATATAGCCGGAAAGCCGTCTGGACCAGGTGCTCTGCCATTAGGCATACTGTCTAAAGCACGATACAACTCATCTATAGTAAGCGGGGCATCTAGAATATCTTTATGTTCAATAGATAACTGAGGTATATTTAAGCTATTTAGGAATACCTCAATATGTTCAGGGTTAGGTCTATTAATTTCTGAGTATAGATTTCGATAATAGTTATAAAAAATATGGTTAATTTCTTTTGGTGATTGTGTGCATTCACCATTTATATCTTTAATAGCCGTTATAAGAGATTTTTCCCGATTCCGTTGAAGTTGATTTGCCAGGAATTTACCTGATTTATTATTATGTTCAAAATTATTATATCTCAACTGTTGTATTATAAACTCTCTTTTTAGATAACATGTTATCTAACTGTATTTTTAGATTCTGTAGTTCTATCCATATTTGATTATTTTGGTTTAATGCATATTCATCCGTTAGTTGTTTAATTTGATCTTCCAGGTATTTTTCTAATTTTTGATCCTGTTTCTTTTTACAAGTTGAATATGATATAATTTTCCCTCTAATTACCGCTTTTTCCTGCTTCCCAGAGAAGAGATGGAGATATATTTGGAGAGTCATTTATTTCCAAAAAAATCTGCCCACTCCCTTCTAATAATTTTATCAAACTCTACGTCTTTCAGTAATGAGATGTTAAAACGCCATATCGGGGGAAGTTTAAAGGTAGAGTCAATTTGTAGAGTGAGAGAGACTGGTGCATGATCACTTATAATTATAGAATGTATTTTTATAGCAGTTTTATCAACAATAGAATTATTTGTAAGGAAAAAATCAATTCTTGAGAATGATCGGTGCACCGCAGAGAAGAAAGTAAATTCCTTCTTAGTTGGGTTTTGAAGTCTCCAGCCATCGCTGAGGCCAAAATCCTCCATATATTCATCTATTACTTTAGCGGATCGTAATCGCCTTGTATATATCTTATTATTAGAACGATCTATTAACGGGTTTAAGACCGTGTTAAAATCACCTCCAATAATAATAGTAGAATTTGTTGCTAAATCGAGTAACCGAGAGAAAAATTCATGGAAAAAATCCGGGTCATCATTATTTGGGGCATATAAATTACCAATTGTATATACTTTATTAAATATAGTTACCTGGATAATAATATATCGGCCCTCTAAATCTGTTACTATATTATTTAGAGTAAAGAATAAATTCTTATGTATAAGTATAGAGACACCTCTTTGTCTACTATTATAGGAGGCAGAGTAAACTTGACTAAAATTTTTATCTATAAATAATTTTTCTTCTGATTTTTGTAAGTGGGTTTCTTGTAGGAGACAAGCCTTAAATTTTAAGAGATGGTCTAAAATTTTTATTCTTTTTGCCTGGGAGCGAGCGCCACACACATTCCAGGAGACCAGAACTAATTTCTGCATACGAGCAATATAGACTCAGTCTTATGTATACATCTATATAAGCTGCTTATTAATATTAACATATTGTAGGATAGCAAAAGAGTAATTAGGCAATTTATATAATTTATATAAAGAGAGAGATAGCAAGTAGATAAGTATAATAGTGAAGAAACGAGGGGGGAAGTGAGTGTGAAGGAAATCTGTGGGGGATTCAACATAACAATACACCAGTAAATAGTGACCTAAGCGAGATTATTATTTTTATTATTATTATTATTTTTATTTTTTTAAGAATATATTATTATTATTATTATCATTATTATTATTATTATTATTATAGCCTATACATGATATAAATTCATATTCTCAGTTTCGTAACCCATTATCCATACATATACATACATATACATACACATATACATACATATACATATATACACATATACATACGTCAAATAATCACACAATACTCGGCTCTACCAATTATCAGTTAGAACAGCCAAGGGGTCGAGGTTGGGTTTCGGAATAGCTGGCCGTCGATATATAATTTATCAACGACCATCGAAGTCCGTTTACCCTCCTGTCTATTTTGTTTCATTATAGGAAACAGTACTTTTCGCCGCTCGTTCATCTCTCTTGGGAATTGATCATTCATCCCGAAAGATGTCCCTTTGAGCTCCCGTCCTTTACTTTTTACCAATTCTTTATGTTTAAAATGTTCGAACTTAGCAATAATAGGACGGGGCTTATTGCCCTTACGAGCTCCGAGCCGGTGTACACGGTGAAAAGAGATATTATTTACCGTCTCCTGTGGGATCTTTAGAGATGATGTCATGAATTTTTTTATCTCACTCTCTGGATTATCTGGAGAATTTTCGGATATACCTGAGAATATTAGATTTTCCCGCATACTACGGGATTGAACATCTAAGACCGTTTCCTTTAGCATTTTATTTTCCTTTTTAATCGTCTCCAACTCGGCTGTGACAGCGACGAGAGAGGAGCGTAGCTCGGAGTTATCGCATTGGAGATCGCTTACCTGTTGGCTAACGAATTCCAAACTTGCCTTTAATTCTTTGACGTCCTCGCGGATAAGACAGAGGACGTCAAGTTTTTTATTTATGGAATCCAGCATACTCACCGATACGTCGGCGGTTGCTAAATCGTCCGTGTCTGTTGACGAGTCATTTTTCCTTTTTTTTTTCGAAGGATTATCCCGACTAGCCGCCAGATCATCCATCGCGCAGCTATAAAAATAATCGTCAATAAAACGTTCGAGGTCGTCCACACTGGATAATATTTCCGATCTTTCTTAGAAAAGAAAAAAATCGAATTTATCTAATCATTAAATTCGGGTTTAATTAGAAATATAAAGCTAATTCTATTTTAGCAGCAGGACGCCGCCATGTTAGATTTTCCCAGTCTCGCTACCGGTCTCGCGATAGTCACAGCATCTCGCGATTTTTTGTATACTTTTGATACCACAAAAGTGTCCCGAGTATCATAAACTTAAGATGGGGTGAATACTGAATTTGACCATGTTTGTTTCACAAAATCTCCTTCCAGCTCCATGAGATGATGCCAGATTTTGACTTCATGTCAGAGGCGGACCTCGCTTGTGATGTGGTCTGCCTGGTCTATGACGTCAACAATCCGCATTCTTTTGAATACTGCGCCAAAATGTTTAAGGTAAAAAAAAATAAAAAATCTGTGATTTATCGTAGCTGTGATGCAGCAGGGGCACATTTGCACAGCCAAGTAAGTCCCGCTGTTTTGTATGCGTGCGGCAGCAATACCTGATGGACAGCAAGACTCCGTGCGTGGTGATCGCTGCCAAGTCGGACCTGCACGAAGTGCGGCAGCAATACAGCCTTTCGCCGCACGAGTTTTGTCGTAAACACAAGCTCCACCCACCCCAGCCGTTCACGTGCAACACGAGCGACGCCCCCAGCAAAGATCTCTACACGAGGATCACCACCATGGCCATGTACCCGTGAGTATGCAACCCCTGTTAGCCCTCAGCTTGTCTCTTTGGCTGCTAATTTTCATCCACAACTCCCTGCCAACTTCTCATTGACTAGCCAAGTTTTAGGCAAGGCTAAATTAAGTCGTATGTAACTTGCAAAAATTACTAAAAAAGAAGGTAGAGCTGCTCGATTATGAAGAAAATATTAATCACGATTAGAGGAATCATTTGTTTTTTGGTACTAAAGAAGAAAATGTTTAAACATTTAAAAAATATGTATATATTAAGACAAATACATTTATTTGAAACACTATAATTATGAAAGTTCTTTTTGGACCAAACAAGATTAATTCAATTAGTCATTTTAAATAAAAAAAAGATGCAAATATATACAGTTATACAACTCAAAATTAGTAGTAATAATCTTTTATTTTTGTTTACGATTATGCCGATTTTGTAATTATGGAGTGTAATAATTAGGGGCCGAGCAGCGACCGCTGGGGGGGATAGTTTGTGTTTCATATATCCTTCGCCATGCAAGAGGAAATGCTTAATAACTCCCGAGTACATGCTCCAAAAATTCCCAAACTTCACATATATGTTTATCATCATGACCTGAGGTGTTATCTCTATGACAATATTTGGTTATAAATACCTACCCACCTAGCCCTTGTGGAGATTCATTTCTTTCTTTCTTTCTTTATTTATTTATTTATTTATTGTACCCGAAATATGATATATCGTACAATATTTGGATGCCCTTTGTAAGTGTGATAACTAAGTCATTTATGAATATTTCTTTTTTCTTTCAACCTCTCAAATGTTTAGTGGCATCAGACCTATCCATATAGATGTACTTTTTATTTATTTATTTGTGATGCCATCTATGAACAATAAAAGCAATATTGTGATATGAGTAAAACTAGCAATGATGTGCGTATATGTACTTAAAAAAAATGCCAATCAGGCCAACTCATTGCCAAAACATAAAGAACGCTGATTTGTGAGGGTCTTATCATTGACCAAAAGTCATTGAAAAAAGAAATCCATATGTAAACATTTATTATGCCATTTTCAAAAACTAAATTCTAATTTAAACATGCAAGTATCCCAAAGTGGCCCAAGCTGCGAGGGCCCTTTATAGCTGCTCACAACTCTAGTTGCAATTGTAATTGAATTCTAGTTAATTGTACATCCCTAAAGAATGTCCTTTGACATTTAATCACATTAAGAGAAGACTTGAACAACATTTAAAACATTAAATAGTAAAGAAATGAGTAGGTTTCTAAAAATGTTAAAAAAATAAAAATAAAAATAAAAAAACATTACAGGTATTGGAAGTTTTTAACCTGTATTTAAAAGCATTTACAATTGGGGTAGATTTCACTGCTGTTGGCAGCTATTTGCATGCAGCATAACAGCTAAATGCTGCTTCACCATGTTTGCTTTGATCTCTGGGCTCCGCTTTTTAACGCATGAAAATTGGTAAAACCAGTGTTGAGTTGCATGTATCTAATATATCGACCTCACTGAAAACACATGAATCTTATAATTTACCACCACCAGTGACTATTTCAACTTGAAGTCCATTTGCTTTTTTTCTTGATTTCTTGATTCCGGGCTTTTGAAACACGTCAGATCTCAGCTTGTCTTCAATAGACTTTGCACATCTTCCAGGGTGTCTTAATCCCTTCAAAGTGCTCTGATCCGATTGGCTTCTCGAGTAGATTAACCGGCATTAGCCCTCCAAATCTCATTTGGCCTCCCTGCAAATTGTGTTGTCTGAACTCTGGAGCAATTAAAGCCACTTTGGCTCAGCAGAGCTTGAAAAGCAGTGCAGTGGACTAAATGACTTACCCACCAACAGGCAATCTTGCTACTGATTGTCTCAATGGTATTTAACAAGGCAACCAATGCCCACACACGTACCTTGAGTTTGCATCACAGGGATTTACCAATTTTATTTAAAAAAAAAAGAAAAAGAAAAACTCTGATCTCATCCATGCCATCCCATCCCCACGTGCCTCCAGGTTGTATGCGTGTTGTCTGAGTTGCATGCGCATACACGCATTGTGGTGTGTGTTCTTCCCCCCTCGCAGCCACGTCCGTCTCCGCTGCATGTGCGCCTGCAACAAGTGCACCTATTGCCTGTGTCAGAACCTCCTCAAGATGGAGTTGCTGCGCAGCATTAAGGCCCAACTGCGCAGGGTCGTTCACAACAGGTTGCTATGTGTCCACTGATATCCTGTGTTAGCGTTGTCGTAGTCTGTGTCATCGTGGAGCGGCCGTCGTTCCGCAGAGGCGATGGCGGTTTGCTGTAGGACGTGCTCGTGCTCAAGTCTACGCTGGTTATCTATAGAATAGTGTCGATTGAGTCTTCAATAGTGGGGACATTCTGCAGAAACGGCAAACTATGAGTTTGAATAAAAATAAAGGGACAGCTCAATAAATTAGATTGTACCCAAGTTCATACATTTCAGTAGTTTACTTCAGTCGGTAAAACACCTGTTATAGAAATTCATTAATTTACCAATTCTCACCACATTTTTGTGTTTAAAATCAGTTCTGATAGATTCTTATGTAAAATTCTAATTTGATGTGAGGGCTGGGTTTAAAAAAAAATCTAATAAGCAATGTTGAATTAATTTTACTTTTTGAGCCTGATATCTATTCAGAAACCATGAATCAATTATTAATTTTATTATTTCTCTACAGAAATTCATCAGAAAATAGAATTTTAAATGACTTTTTTCTTTTTATATATTTTCTTGAAATTTACTGTTCAAATGAATTCAAAAGTATTTCTTATATTTATGAATGACCTGACTTTATTGCACTTTAAGATAATTCAGAATATTTTTCATCTATATTTACAATTATTGAATTAGAATTCTGAAAATAGTTTCATGTTATCCTTGCTGATGTCAATGTTTGGTTTAAACTAAATAATTTTACCCGTTCGTCCGTCCATCCATCCATCCATCCATCCATCCATCCATCCATCCATCCATCCATCCATCCATCCATCCATCCATCCATCCATTTTGCCTTAGCAAAATTTTATTTGGAAATTAATGTTAGTGGTGTTTTATCATGCCCTTGATATTTAAGTAGAATTGGTGTTTCATAATTAATCAATATTGGATTGAGTTGAAGTGAATTGAATCGAAAAATCAAAATTGAACTGAACTGAACTGATCTGACTCAAAATCAAATCGATTTGAGGAAATTACAATCGATACCCAGCCCTACTTGTTATGGTGAACGTTCATTCACCATGTTAATATTCATGAAAATGCTTCAGTGTGACTAAAACCTTCCTCTGTAATAAATGTCTGGATTACAGTCATGGTAAATGTTGCCATCTCACCTGGTCTGTTTTGCCGTTTCACCAGGCACATGGCGCAAACGGATCTGAAGAACTCGACGTTTTGGCTGCGGGCCAGCGTGGGCGCCACCGTGTTCGCCGTGCTGGGGTTTGCCATGTACAGGGCGCTTCTCAAACAGCGGTGATGGGATGGCGGGTGACGCCAGCGTCCTCATCACCCCCCATGCTTCTTTTCCCCGACTGTCACCTGAAAAACTGGTTAAAATCGGGTTAAATCGCCTGGTTCACCTCATAAATCCCCTCATAGCAAGAAACCATTTTATATGCATTTAATCATGAAATGTCAATCCTCTTTTTTTTCTTCTTTTTTTTGGGGGGGGGGGGGGGTAGTAAAATGCAACTTGTGAATGCCTACCTGTTTTTTTTTCTTTCTTTCTTTCTCCCAAATGCTGACATTGTGTCAGTGTTTGTGTTTAGTTTCTCAGGTCAAGCAGAGGCAGCCACAAAGGGACTTGTGTGCATTGATGTGTATATATATGCAGTATATTCTGGATGTCGTCCTGAAGGGTTTTAACAATGACCAGGTGGCCTCTTTGCCCCACCTAGTGGCGTCCAAACAAACTTCATTTTAACCCATGCAGCCGTTTATTTTTGATTTAATTTATTAACGCGTCAACTTATTTGAGTGGTTCACATGCTACAAATATATTTTTCATGTATTTTTGTATTTAGCACGGTCAGCTATTTCCTTGCTGTTTTTAATTTGTCTTGGTTTTCAAATATAGCTTTACTTCTGTTTCATTTGTTGGATTAACTATTACTACAGCGTTACATTATCCAAGTATTTTTGCCCCACTCCAATCTGCCACAAGTTTGTGTGTTATTGGGTCAAATGGCGGCTAATTTCTCAAGTCAAAGAAATAGTTTTAAATATCTAATAAATCACATTTACACCCATTATTGATGTTTTGTGTTGTCTTGGAAAGAACAGTACAAGAGTGGATCACATGACATTTATTACTCAACATATACATAACTTTACATTTTATAGTTTAGGTTCACAGTACATCACTTTTCACAATTGAATTGGTGCAATGTCCGACAAGCGGTTTAGTTTATGCATAATTATGACTTGGATTTGTTTTTTTTTCTCCAGACATTAAAATCACAGCATTCCCAACTTGAACACACATTGCATGCAAGTTTTAAAAGTAGCAGGGTGTCTAAAAAAATAAATTATCTACATCTTTGAACAAGCTTCATGTTAAAAAAATAAATAAAAAATGGTGAAGATGTGCTGCCTCCATGAGTATAACATATATAACATAAGCATTTACGTAATGTAAGAAAAAACATCCTCTGCTTTTGGGTGAACTGTGTCTCATTTTGCATGAGACAGAAACCCCCAACATACAAAGCCTACACTGTTTCCAATTGATATCAAGTCAGCTAAAATTATTGATGGATCTTGACAAAATCATGCCACAGAAACCTACTATACTGTATGCCTGCTATAGTCAAATCTGGTTAAAATTTGAGATAATTTGAGCCAAACTTGTTGTCATTCAACTATGAGATACAGTGTTCCCTCGTTTTCTGATGGGGTTAGATTTCCAAAAATTCCCGCTATAAATGAAATCCGCAAAGTAGTGATGTTTTACATTTATTATGAATGTTTTAAGGCTCAAAAACCCCTCGCCACACAGTTTGTACACTTTTCTCATTGAGGCATTTACCTTTTCTCATATTTCTCTCTTCGTTTAAACATTCTCAATGTTCAAACCTTCAGAAATTTTCTAAAATACGTACATTACTGTTAAAAAAAAAAAATAATAAAAAAAAAATCATGCAAAATTGCACACACAAAAAAAATCCATGAAACCAATTTTTTGAGACACCCTGTAGTCTGGTAAATCATCTGCACAATTAATTCCACAAGAAATTAAAAAATATAAATACATATTTTTAAGTTATATTTTAAAAAAAACTATTCATAAATTTGAATACATTTATCAGCTATCTCATAGTGTTATACAGTATATACAATCCTAAAGAAAAAATAAAATAAAGATTATGCACATCCTACCTCACAACCCTATTTTGAGATTCACTTTTTTACTTCACATTTACAAGCGGATTAAAGGATAATATCTTCCCCTCGTCAGAATGGATTGAAAATGTCAGGGAACAACTCAAGTGTCAGAATGTTATTCAGGCCTGCGACTGCTCCCTGAGGAACTCCTCGAGGACGGCGATGATGCGGCAGGCTTCCGGCAGGTCGCTGTGCTCGGCCCGGGCGTTCTGCAGGAGCACGTCGCCGTTGCCGCAGCCCTGCAGGAACTGACAGCAGCGAAACAGAGCGTAGTGGCTCATCTCGGCCTGACGCACGAAGCGCTTCAGGCTGTTCATGTCCTGGATGGCCTGCCGACAACAGAGTGAAGATGATGCGTACAAGAATGTGACGCGAGCGGACATGAATCGCTTCCATCCTGGGCGGTGTGTGCTCGCCCACCTTCAGTTTGAAGTTCTCCAGGATCTGTCTGAGGAGGAAGGGGTTGGCCCGTTCCGCGGCGTTCAAAAAGGCCTGAGTCCAGTCCTCACAGAAGCGGTTACTGACTGCGGGACACAAAATATACACATTCTAATGATGCCTCCATTGATGCGTCGGGACAACTTATTTATTTAAGCAGGTAAAAATGTTTGCGAACTAATTCCACGTGACTTACCGGTGTTGGTGAGGGTGGGAGGCATGTCGGCGCAGTCGACGGTCAGGTGGGAGTACGCGTCCTCCGACATGGCCTTGCACAGGGAGGCTGTCGTGGTGTCTTGCTGCGACAGGCCCTGCAAGCTGGCTGCTTTGATGAACCTGTGCGGTAACACAATCAATGACAGAACACATTACAACACACGGAAAACCGGAGGGGGAAAAAAAAAAAAAAACTCCTCTCACCGAGACACGTCAGTCTTCGTCTTATCGTCCGCATTGGTGACCTCCACGTGATTGTGACTCAGAGCCTGGATCAATGAGAGTGCATTAAAGGCCCGGTCTGCCGGATTCACTCAGGAAAATGCACTTTTTAAATACAGGATGTACACACTTTAACTTTCTCTCAGTCTACACATCTGTGTTTATGTTAATCTTTGGTGGTGAAAAAATAAATAAATTGGTCGGGCCCTAAGTGTAATGTCTTAAGCGCAACACTTACGGCATGCAGCAGGAATCTGATGTTGCTCTGGACCAGTTGCACCACTCGGTAAATGTGCATGACAGACTCTTCGTACCAGCGGCTCAGGTAGGGACGCAGCTCCGTCTCCAAATTTTGCAACTGTCGCACACATACAAAAATAACCAGCCAACTCATTTATGAATCCCTCAAATGAGTTTGAGCTCTTTTGTGTACCTCGGGCGTTTGCAGACTGCTGTGCAATCCTTGAACGTACTTATCAAGTTCCAGCCTATATGTGCAAGCAGTCAAGGAACAGGACAGGATGAGTCAGAATGTGACATTTGAACATGAAAGGATATAAGTTGAGTCCTTTTTCGGAGCCTCCCAAGAAGCAGATGACGTGTCCGTTGCCGTCGGCATCGGGTTGCTCTGGAGATCTTTCCTGCTCCAGGAGGCAGCAGTAGCAACCCACAGCCTGCTCGGGAAGGCTGCAATGGAGGCACACAAGACAGAAGCTCAACTCTGGAATAATAGTTTTGTAAAGCATTTGAAAAACAGTAAAAGTACTAAGGCATAATGACAGAAGAATTAAATAGAAATTGATGAATTGTGTCTTGAAGCAATTGAGATGGAACCAGGTACACAACTTGCTTTTGCTCATTGTAACTAGTTTGCTACCTCGAAGAGATTTTTTTTAACACATTGATAAACATTGAATTCTTAAAAACATCGAAAAACAAAAAAAACTTCAAGTGCATTTTTTTTTTTTTGCCATCTAAAATGAATTTTAAAATACACTCAAAAATTGGACTGATGTATTTCAATGTGAATCATTAAAGCTAGACCGATTATTAGTGCCAATATTTGGCTTTTTGATGATTATCGGCAAATACAAATACAAATCTAAAGGCTGATAAAGCTGACATGTCACCCAGCGACAAATGTTTGCGAACTTAGTCAATTTTGTGTGTTCGTCGGGGTCTGTAAAATGTTGCAAAATGTTACAAAGATGTTCACAATCCCTTTTTACTCGTCATTTTTTTCCTTGTCACAAAGACATTTTGAACATTTTCGGACAATCTTTCATCTTTTTCGGAAAATATTTTGAAATCTTTTACGAACCCTGACGAAAACCCAAGCATGCATTCGGCACTCAGTGACTCAGTTATTTTTGTATTTTATTTAAATTTTCACTTCACTTCATAAGAGATGCTGCCAACACTGGGAACTCCTTGCACTCTTTGTTTCTGTTAGAAATTAAAATTCAAATAAGTGAATGTTTAATAAATATTATAATTATGTAATAATAATAATAATAATAATAATAATAATAATAATAATAATAATAGAAAGCTATTTAATTTTTTGTTAGAATTTGAAAACTAAGATCTCTATTTTCTGTATGTTTAAATTAAAAGAAAAACATTCAACATGTTGAAAATGCGAAAAGTTCTCTTAACAAACATGCTTAATTGAATTTCAACAAAGTTCAATTTTTCCCATTTTGACGCTAATATTTTCTCTTTTACTGCAAATGAATATCGACTCCAAATATCAGTTATTGGCCTAGTTGCCTTCGAGTAACAAAAGTTACGGTCCGGATCGGATCGCGGATTCGAGTCACGGATTGGATCGTTTTTCGGATCAGCAAAAAAAAATATTTTTTTTTTTACATTTTCCTTGACTGACTATATGGAAATTTAATGATCACTGCATTTACTTACTTAATTGCAGTTTTTAAATAACTGTATTAGTAATACAGGTAATAAAGAATAGTTGATGAAATGCATTTTTTATATATATTTTTTTTTTTACAGAAATCAATACAATTAAATTGATACAGACAAGTGCACGGCACTTGTATGGACGAGGACGCGCGCGTCACCTGAGCTCCACGGTGGCGATGTTGCCCATGCCTCCCAGCAGGGCTCCTTTGCTCAGCCGCCTTGAGATGTACGTGCGCAGCTCGGGTTCCGCCTCCACCGGCAGGCTGCTGTCAATCAGAGTCAAGCTGGAAGGCGGAAGGCACACTTGTCAGTATGGATACATGCAGACGTGCGCCATGAAGAACTGCGGAGCCACTCAACAGGAAGCAGATGGAGAAAGCTACACAAACACAGTGTAATGTAGCCGAAAGTATGAATGTATTCCAAGGGCCATATTACAGCTGTGAAAAAATATGATGAAATGATCCCACAAGTGTTTATTATTATTCACTGCCATTGGCGGCTATAGATGTTAAATATCAATTTTAACTGGGCGACAAGTCAATTAGTTAAGACAATCCATCCATTTTGTATAGTGGATTACTTCATTAGAGTCATGTGTAAAAAGTGTAATGACTAACAGATCCCTATAGATGGTAGCATTGTTTGCTTCGAAGTTTGAGTAGAACTTAAAGATCAGGCAGTGAATCTCAGCTAGAAAAAAACAAAACAAAAACTTTCTACTCTTCGTTTTGATAAGTTTGGACTGAACATGGCTCATATACAGCATTTCCTAAATTGACAACCCCTTGTCGATTCCCATGGAAATCATTCGTTTTGACCAACATCACATCTAGCAGACGACTAGCAGACACCAGAAGGCGATGGTCGCTGAGGAAGTGACAATGAAATGAAAATAGATGCAATGTTGCTTCCCATGGCACCCTGCGGATGTGCACAACATGTGAGAGAAGAAAGCGAGAAGGCGCAGTTGCACGCAGCTCCTGGGTTACCTAAAGTCCTCCTGACTGGTTGTGGAGTCTGCGCGTCTCTGGTTCCAAGCCACATTTTCCTCGGTAGCCTCCGATCTACGACAACATGCACTTTCATCATTACCTGCTTAGTGTACCAATGCACACGTGGTGCTTGCAGACGAGGAAGACAGTATAATGTCACTGAAAACAGCACCCATGATTGATTAGATAGATAGATAGATAGATAGATAGATAGATAGATAGATAGATAGATAGATAGATAGATAGATAGATAGATAGATAGATAGATAGATAGATAAAATAGTCAATGCTAAGAAATGTAAAAATAATAGTTACCTGGTGCCTTCGTACAGATAAATGGCATAATAGCAGTTGAATTGAGTCTTCTGGCCGTACGCAGCAATTTCCTCGCTGTCGAAGTCATCTTTCTCCTCCACGTCAATGGAATCTTGGAATGACGACGTCTGTGATGTAAACATGGTCCTTGGGGTCGTTGCACCGAGAAAGCTAGCAGCCGGCTACACGGGTGCTAGCCAATTGTTTATTTTGTATTATCGTTGACGCCTGGCTTTGCAGTTGCACCCTTGAAGCAAAATCGAGAGATAAGCTGGTCCTTATGGAAATTAAAATGATAGGAGCAAATAAACACTTGCTATTGAGTATGCGCAATTTGCGCATGCGTCAACAATGTACGTTCTCAAATAAGTCAGACGGCAACAAATCGTATCAATTTTCATATGTTCCTACGCGATTTTTGCTAGTTGAAAACTTTACCCCGCCTTGACGATTTGAAATATAGCCGGCTATGGCAATTTTTGACGGTCTCCACGGAGACTACAAATAATAATAATAATAATGATAATAAAATAAATAAATATAACGTGTTTACAAATAAACTATTCATGTCACCTACCTTTGTTTACCGTTGGTAGACATTGATTTAAGCTTCATAATTCGTCAAAAATATTAGATTGTAGATCAGTAGTGGATACAATGTGTAAAAAAAAATAAACAAATGGAAATAAAACACGAAGAATGCTGCCTTAATGTGGCATCGTAATTATGGTAAATACCACATGTCGAGTAGAAAATTGCCTGTGAACGCCCCCTCATGTCGTATTTTCTACTGGAGAACCTGGGAATTTATTTTGTTTCTGAGTTTCCGAGTTCAGTGAACTTTTCAAGTTATCTTAAGTATTGTTGACGCCTTTTACTTCTAAGAGTGTGGCTTTGGTTCTTTGTATAAAACACGGCACTAACATAACATGCAACATATTACATGAGTTAACATCAGATTATTTATAATTACTTCACCTTTTAGAGTGTGTCGTTCCACCACTCAACAAAGTGAAACACGATTGTTCAACTTGAATAAACTTGCTTGCAGCTTGTCAGCATTCCTGACATGTTTATAAATTATGGTGCAAATTGCAATTAATGCCGAACCCTGGTCTAAAGGTTTTCAGCTATGTAAATGTTTAGAACGTTTTAAAACGGAACCAAAAACAATACCAGATACTGTATCAGAATACAGCTCTCCTCAATGTGACATATTCCTTTTCAATCGTAGACATGTTGAAGTGGAGTTACAGATATCCCTAAATCACAAGTGGATATTGGCGACTGAATAGTAGATATCAGTAATGAACGAAGAATCACACGAATGGCACAAGAATGGCAAACGATGTAATTTGTCCTCGCCGAAATGACGTTTCAGATATGTGGAATTCAGTTTTGACTAAGCAAAATTGAATTGCAGATATATCAGATGTCTGGCGTCCCGACTAGTCACAATAATAGAGATTTGGAATGTGAATTCTCCGCTGTGAGTTCAAAATTGCCTTTGAACTGTACAAACAATTGCCATATGGCTGCCATCTTGTGGCGATATTTGTTTACTTTCATAGCCTTTCGAAACAAAAAATATGGTCATATATGGTCCGATTTGAAAGTGCCGTGTAGCTGCATGGATTGTTGAAGACAGCCAGTCCCAGAGATCATTCCACAATGTCTTCGCGTAAATGCCTTGCTAAAACAGATGTTCTGTAATTTCAATGTCATTCTCATTTCATTAATTTTCATTTCATTTCATTTTTATTTTCAGGCAATAACAATTAAGCACACAGTCGGTGACAGATTCCACAGAGGGGGGAAAAAAGGAATATATATATATATATATATATATATATATATATATATAGTCCAATTCTGCCTGAAAGGAAGTAGGAAGATGGAAATGTATTTAATCCCACCCCCATTTTCCATTCAAAATTTCAAGCAATGCTGCTACTAACCTTAGAACTCAAACAAGTACACAGAGAGCAATGAATATTACATACCCGAAGGGGGAAAAAATTAATACAAAGGATTTTTAGCATGGTGGCATTTCCAGAAGAAATAGACAATGTAGGAAATAAATACTAGCACTGGTAGGACAGCACATACCAGCAATGCTAATAAACTATAAATAAATGTCATTTTAACACAAAGTATTCTCAATCTATCGTGACCAGACCATTCGTTGAAATAAGTTTAAATCTATAAATACTCTTGCATTATGTTGTAAACAAATATTATTCAACAGTATAACACCACATGCAGACACATAAAAACTTTTTTGAATAGTTCTGATTTTTGGTATCCCTTGTTTGAGGCCAAGTCAATTCACCTAAGCTAAATTTGTGTCACCAGTGTGGCTCGGAATAGCATTTGAAGGATTGTTTGCCCCGACATATGACCCACCCAACTGCCTCCCATTGGATCATCAGCCCTGATGGCAAAAATTAGCCAATCTAATCAGTGTCTGCAGGGGGAACCAGCCCATTAGAGGCAGAGACTAAGTAGGTCATGGCTGAATGGTGTGCATAAAGGAGAAATTTACAGTAGAAGTGGGTATCCTCAATGCTGACTGAAAAAGTGGGTATACCTGCATATACACCACTGGTTTCTGCCTCTATGGTGGGAATGTCACACGTGACATACAGTTGTGCCAATTAGTCTGGGAGGAAAGGTACATGCCATAGCTAATAAAAACACCTAATTTTTCTTATAAAAAAGGTGTATTTCCAGGTACTACTCATTCATCTGCATCATGTAAGAGCCATGAACTGTCAAGTGAAATTAAAGCCCTTGAGGAATTTATTTTTTTAATAAGTCACTGTACTTAACCTTTGAGAGTCAATATTGTGGTAATACTCTGAAGGCTTGACGCAAACAGCGAAGTTTGCGCTTTGCAAGGCTTCTATTAATCCATACAGGGATCCTAGTGTAAAACATGCAGATAAGTATTCACAAAAAATAAAAATAAAAAATTGTCCGTAAAAGTGGCAACAAGATGGCTGCCCTTTGGCTTCAGCCACCAGCGTCCTACTGACAGTCCATTCATATACAATACAGTAAGTCCATGGTCAGAACCCACTTCGCTGAAAGTGATTGGCTTTGTACCCAAGCGAAAACTTGCCAATATTCAAACACTGAACCTAAGAACTGTAGTGCTACAACACTCTTATAGATTTTGTTTTATGATAAAAACCAACGAGACTGTTGTAAAAATATATTTTTTATTATATTGACCAACTTGTCACTAGTCTACTTTTTGGGCAGAATCACAAGAGGGCCGAGCACAACAACGTCACACGTCTTGGTACCTGAAAGAGTGAAATGAAGTAAGTACATTTGCAGCACTGAAAGGATATACAAACTCAGTTTGTGTTGTACCATCAGGCTTCAGCTGTTTGTAGGAATATTGTTTGCAGGTCCCATCACAGCAACGGCACACATCAGGGCTCCCGTCTACATTCTCCCATCTGTTGGAGAAAGGACTTTGAAATACACTGGAGTTAAAAATTAAATCATGGACGATTGCCACACTAAATAACACGTTTACAGCATTCGGCAAGTTCACTTTAAATCATTTGAGGGGATGTTTATGCGCCTTGGTGGTATGATGAATGCATTACAAGACAACTACTATTTGAGGAAATAAAGTAATATCAGAAGTGTCTTAAAGTTGTTACCTTGGATGCACATAAGTGCAGGCCTTGTTGAAAGGACTGCTCCACATGTCAGAGGTGGCTTTCAGCTGGCACGTTAGAAAAAGCTGGAGAAAAAAAAAAAAAAACATAAGATGAGCATTGGAAACAATTATGGTGAAACTGCAATCAGTAAGCAACCCACAGTGTTCCTCTCATCCCGGTTAAACAGGAAAGCGTCCAGCTGCAACTGGAGAACATCCGCCCGCGTTCTGGCCAGGAAGCGTGCTCTTGAGCCACGCTGTCTTGAGTCTGAGAGACACCTGAGGGAAGGACAAGCACAACTTCAGTGGAACTTCTTTGGACGCTAAGGTAGGGACACACTTTTCAGCACACCCTTGGTTGTCAATGAGGAAGTATCGGGGCACTGATGCTGGATCTGGGCTCAGAGTTGCTACACAGCTGTCAATGAAGAGCCGTCTTTGTTCTGGACCGGGATTGGTGTAGGACGCCTCCACGTTCAACACGTCTTCCAGGTAGAAGACATTGGACAGCCTCAGCCTTGTCCAGTCATCTACAATGCATACACAGACACTAAATGGTGTACATGTAAAACTAAATACACTAAAAGCTGCTGATGTCACTCACTGGACATGAGCCTCAGGGAGAAGGCCGAGGTCTTTGCAGACGTGGCAGGAATCTGAGGTGGCACCAGAGACTGACTGCTCACAACTTGTGTCCTGTACAAATAGGACTTGCACTAGTAAATTACATCATCATCATTTTGGTTCTACCAATGTCAACTTTGGGACACATTACGTTGTGGAACTTAAGTCCAGCACGAGGAACTATTGGAGCACGAGTGGGGAGGTGAAAACTGGTCAGATTTTATTTTGAATCTGGTTTTTGTTTCACAAATTTTAATAAGACTCCTGCCTGGTACTTTATGAGAGAAATGAGACTTTGGTCAACATTACTCGTACGATAGTGTTAATTATCCATTGAAGGGTAGAAATGGACTATTAGAGCTTAGATGGCAGTGATGTATTGTTACTTTTGGTAGTGACAGGACACAGGAACAGTACTGTGGGTCTTCCTTGTGATGCCATGACGATGGGGAGCAGGCGAGAAGGTCAGCTGGTTCGAGTAAATCACAGAGTCATCAGATACCTGCAGATGGAAAAGTGCGTCATAAAACTATGGCTCCCTTCACAGGTTTTGTCAAAAGTATTTTATTTACAGGAAAAGCACTGAGTTTAACTGTCTTAAAGGAAGGCTTGACTGAAGGCATTTTTAGCAGCAAAAAGTTAATTTTGTCCAGAATCAATTTAACATTTTCTCATGGACAGCTGATAACCAATTAAACTTTTTTTTTTTTTTTTTTTACTTTCTGTCAATTGTAGATGACATCACCTGTGCTCAGGAAGTAGGTAACCAATCATGCTCACCTGTTTTCTGGGTTTGATCAGCAAACTGAGTCATGATTGGTTGTTACCAGTTTCCTCAGCACAGATGATGTCATCTCAGTCGACAGAAAGTACAGAAATTCGTTTTTACAAGTATCGATTGTACATAGAAAAATAATGAAGTTATCAAATTCATTCTGGATTATTTTTTTTTAATTGTTGAAAATGGCTTAATAAATCAAGTACCCCTTTAAGGCTCTGTTACAATTATGTAGTGGCCAAAAGGGTTGCAGTATTTAACAAAAAATACAAAAAACAAAACAACAGGATTAGGATGTTTAGACACCACAGGGGTTACTGGCCATATTTAGATTAATGTAACATCAAGCTAGGGAGAGGAACCCCCCCAAAACAAAAAACAATTGAGTCCTTTAATTTGCCTCTAAAGGATCAATCTACACTTACTACAATCACAAGACTGTCAAAATATCCCATTATAGCGTGCCTATAAACACCCCATTCAAGCTAGCAGAGGCTTCCACTGTCGTTTTAAATACATGCGCAATTCTTGCTAGCGGCCTCTAGTTGAGTGGCAAGAAACAGCCTGAAACCTCTTAAACAATGTTTATTAATGCTAACTGCCAGTTGTTCAAAAAATAAAAATAAAACAAAAGCTAGCACAAAAAAAAAGGATTTGCTTTAGTTAGGTAGACCCCCCCTCCGAGCCCCCAGTGAGATACTTACTGATAGCTTGGTGCCACAATGCTCGAGCCCAGCCTTGATGACCAGCTCAGAGTCGCCAGCAGGGAAGGCCTGGCACTGTCTCAGGCCTGAATACTCAACACCCCCCAGGAAAATCTCCCCAGGAGACACCATTTGTCCATACACATCAGCCTTCACCTGTATAATCATTGACGTCGGCATGCATGTCACACGCACAGAAGGCGAAAACACATTGGACTGGATTCCGCTTGCATCATCGAGGTCAATGATGACGGGGGACTTGTACTGCCTCCCATCTTTGTCAATCATGGGCCCTTCCTTTAAGGTCCGAATGGCGACAGAAGATGACAGGAGCAGTAAGAGACACAAGTAGTACAGCAGCATTGTGTTCAGCGCTAACCTGTTAGGACAAACACAGACAAACAAATACTTCATTTGCCTGTTAGCTGAGGTAACATAAAAACCCTGACCAATCATGTCACCTGGTAAAGACAGCTGCAAGCAATTAATTACTGATTAGTTCACACTCGATTGGCTAATGACCAGTCCAGGGTGTAGCCCAACTTCGGGCCTGGGATTGGCTGTATGCGGACATGCTTTCAGAAATGGAATGGGTGGCGCATACTCTTTCTCCAACTGTCACAAGTTAACCAACTTCTCATGTGAAATAACTGCAGGCCTATTTAATTCAAATCCATGTTTCTAACTTATAAAACCAAATGTTCCAGATTATTTTTTTTTTTACAATGTTAACCCATAATTGTGATTGATCACTTCAATTCACCTATTTCTGATGTGGCATTTTGGTGCAAAAAATAAAATAAAGATAATGTAATCAACTCTGGGGGAAAAAATTATATAACCATGAAAATGAAAAAACACTTCACGTTCACACCACTATCATACTTTATTAAACCACTGTTGGCGTTTATGAAAGTTGGCAGTCTCCAAGACATGGACCGATAAACAGTCTTCATCAGTCTGGCTACAACTTTGATTGCATGCTTTGCAGGCTGGAGCCTTTTCATGGACCATTTTCTTCAACTTCCAATAATTTTCATTTAGATCGAGATCTAGACTATTTGTAGGCCAGTGTTGTTTCGTCGGCCCGGACGAGAGGCAGACGGCCGGACCGAGATTTACGTCCCGGCGGAGGCCGTCTTCACCCTCCCACCGGGCCGACGCTCAGGGGAGATATGTGGGGGGGGGGGGCGTGGGGCGTGTTCCGACTGTCTTCTCCAAGAGTGATCGTATATTATGCATCCCGGGTGTTGGAAGGAGAGCTTTCGCTTGTATTCGCTTTAAAGGAGAAGTTCAACAACTCAGCATCTAGAAGAAAAAAGTAACAGAGTGCCGGGCCGAGATTCAAGCTGTAGACAAAAAGATTTATTTGACACAGACATACAAACAAGACATATATTCTGGCCAGAAGGGATCAGAAATCCGTCGGACAACGGGATGCACTGGTTTATATAGCCTGACTAGAGTCCACCTCCAAACTTTTTCCTTGGGCGTAACATCTTAAGGTAGCTAACGGTATTGGACAACTACAAAATTTGTCCCCTCCCACAAATTTGCCTAATTATTCATATGAATGTCTTTGGCCACTAGAGTGCACTGCAAGATAGGAGTTTAACTTGGTGCAGTACTATTTTTTGACCATTGGGGGCACTGTTACTCCACGTAAACTTAGGCTCGCAACCTTTGGCCTAATTTAAAGCTGACCTCTGCATGAACTTCATGGTTACGCAAGCTCACGTGTACCTTCCTGCTCATAAATCTTGCGGACAAGACATTTTTATGGCCCGCACCTGGTGTTTGGCTCGCTCACTCACATGTAGCACGTGTAGCTCACGTGTTCGGAAAACCCCTATCTCACAGAATGCCTTCAAGGCCAGCCACAGCACACGTGATCGGAAAACCCCTACATATGTCTGCTGGGTCAGAAGAAAGGAAAATGTGTCAGAGCAGGTTTGGGCCAAACCAGGTGGCTTTTTTCAGGGATGGGGCATGAATCTACATAGATAAATTATATACGTCACCAGGACCATTGCCTTTTGAGGAATGTTTTCAGTCTTTGTCAAACATTTTCAATTGACAGGATAAGTGCCCACAAGACTTGATGTAACAGCCATCTCCCCAATGCTTTTACCTGAGATGTAGTCCCCATAAGACTGGAAAGTTGCATTTTCTTCAGGCAATCATAATTAAAAACACAACCAGAAGTTCCAAATAAATAAAATAACCACTGAAGGTCAAAGGTGAAGTCAATCAAAAAATATTCTTTATATCTCTTCAATGCAGCCCCACAAGTTCAAACACTAAAATCTGATTAGTGCATTGGTGGAATATAAAGCAAAAAAAAAAAAAAAAAAAAAACCTTAGGGCAACAAATTTGCTACTTATTACACATTGCTCAAGTACCAGCCAATCATGGCTCACCTGTTTAGTGGAGAGCAGTGATTGGTCATTACCTGGGCCCTGAGCAACTGTCTTTTTCAAGGGACAGCAAGTGGTGAAATGGCCACCCTGAGTTGCATTACAAACTGGTGGATTGTGCTGCTTAACTCATTTTCTACTACTGCAATCAGAATACTGTTTAAAACTGGGAACAGTTATATTGAAAAAAAAAAAAAAAAATGCCTTTCATATTGACAATTTGTAACACTTTATCTTAACAGACCGATGGGGAGGCTTTGCTAGCCATACTTCATAGGGCTCAATCATAACTGCACCATTGACAAAAAAACAAAAAAACATTGCTTTTATCAGATACCAGTAAAACAGTTTAATTACAAATTGTTTTATTTTCTCTTTGGGTCCTTTAGAGTGACATTGTCAGCTTGTGCATTGGTCAAGTTGGAGACAAGGGTGGCATCCACCTCAGGCCAAAGCTCAACAATTTCAGTGGTGTTGTCATCTCGTTCATATGGCATGGTGGGTGTCGGTTCAGGAAGCTCACTTTCATCTTCTGTATCAGAGAAGAGAGTGAGAAGCAGTTCTTGCATCACTAGGCCTCCGGCACACCTTTCAGACCCATTTCACCTGTGGCGTCAACATGGTCGACGTAGTCTTCATCGTCAGATGTCAGGTCGTCGTCCAGCTCATCAGTGAACAGACCAGGAATGAGCCCCTTCTCTGGCTCTATAACAGAAGTGCAAATTTGGCAGAGAAGTTCAGTTTGGAGTTTATCAATTGAGCTAAACTCACCCTTCAAGTAGTTGAGGCCACTCATCCACTGGCTGCCATACAGACTTGACCTGCTGATCTTTTGGAGCACTAGAGGCAGCTGCTCATCAGGAACGGTCAAACTTTTCTGCTTAGGCAGAACCAATACAGGACCCACTTTTGCTTTCTGTTCCCACCCTGGGGTGGGGGAAAAAAAATAAAAATAAAAATAAAAGTCAAGCAAATTGCTGTTGGGCCTTCTACACATACCACTATGAAGTCTGCTCTTTGAATGAACTTCTGGTTCCGCTGGCTTGCTGAAACCACGAGGGCCCAACTTGGCAGGCTTGATGCGTTGTGCAGCATCACTTTGACAATACCCACACAGGTAGTCGTTACCATCAGCTGAACGCCACCTGAAAAACAAAAATACAACCAGGTGTCAAAAGACCAGCCCACTCAAGGCCTGTGTCTGACTCACATCAAGTCATAATTGTAACAAAAAATAAAAATCATAGGATTGTTTGTACTAAACTTAACATTTGTTAAATTGCAAATTAACCTTATGAAGGCAACATGAGATTACAATTTCAAGGTTAGAAAAAAAAAAATGCTGTAAATTAATTAGGCCTACAATTTTAAAATTCACACATTTCAAATGAATGTCCATTTTAATCAAATGTGCCTCCTAAATGTTTACCCAACCTTGATTAAACATTCACCAGCCGTAAAAAAAAAAAAAAAAAAAAAAAAAAAAAAAAAAAAAAAAAAAAAAAAAAAAAAATTAAACCCAACACTTGCCTCCCGTTGACAAAAGTGCATGCTTTGTTGGGCGCTTCTGTGTCATGGACCGGCACTGCATTCATGAGGCATGTGATGTAAAGCTGTAGAAAAGCGGCCATTTTAAAAATTTGTGAAGTAACTGCACATGGATATTGGAACACAAGGCAAATACTCACCTCTCCTCTGTCGTCATCGTGGAACCTGAAGGCATCAATGACCAACTGCAGCTTGTCATCTTGCGTCCTCACCAGGAAGCGAGACTTCGAAGGCTGAAGCTTGGAATCCAACAAGCACCTTTTGTGGGGGGTGGGAACAATGCAAGATTTTAAGGGGGAGGAGAAAAAAAAAGTAATGTGTCAACTATTGCAGATTTTTATTTTTTAAGTCTTCTGTTCTATTGCATTCTTTGAATCAGGAAGTGTCCAGCTGACAATCTTGCAAGCATTTTAAACTTGTTAACAGTTTAACCACAAGCTCAAAGTGATGTAGCAGATCTTTATCAAGACTCCACTTTCAGCTATACTGAACCAAGTAGCCAGAATTGCCTTTTGTCACTTACCCGTTTTCAATGAAGACATATCTGGGCACAGAATGGATGTCCTGCTGCAGTGTGGCCACGCAGGTGCTCAGGAACACTCGCAGGCCCACGTGATGGCCGACCCTGACCGAGGCCTCGATGAAAATTGGCTCACCCAGGTAGTACACGTTCGCACCCCTTTCATACTGCCAGTCGTCTGCAAATAAATAAGCATATCAACATTACATCAAACTAGAAGATAACCGCCACACATACTTGTCATGATTCTCAGCTTGAAGTCCAGAGTTTCCACTGCAGCTTGCGTAGACATGAAGGGGATCCAGGTGGGCGTGAGGGAAGAACTGGACAGACTATAGCGCCTAAAACGCAACCACAACATTAGCACCACTCCATAACATGTTGACATCACAATACGCTCACCTTGCATAGTGACACTCGATCGGAACGACTGCCCCGTCCATTCGGATCAGGCCATCGGGAGAAGGTGCGGGAGTGTAAATGAGCAGGTTGGTGTACACCAGGGACACATCAGTCATCTGTGGACACAATGTTGATCAACCAATCAGACACAGGAGGTGACTGACATGATAGCAAAAAGGTTCACTTTAGGTTTTGCTAGTGGAAAAAGTACCAGACCGCGCAAAGACCCTCTTGGAGTAGTAAATTGGGCACTTTACACTCAAAATCAGAATCCTTTAACACAAATTCAGTCCTGTGACCCATTTTTGCATCAACTCAAATAAAACAAAACTAACAAAAAAAAAAAAAGTCAAGCAATTTTGTTTTAGATGAACAGTGATTAATTTTTGATTGTCAAAAAAAACCAAAAAACATTGCTGATAAGAGACCAAATTTGAGTGGCGATCATGATGCATAATCTGGATAAGGGATATTGAATGAGTTTATATTTACCGTTAAAGACAAGCAACCTAGTTGAAGAGCATTTAGTTCTTCTGGTCACTGTCGAGCCAGTCAAACAAATTGGGGATAGGAAAAGTACCAGTTACCAAAATTAGGCCTTAGAAGGTATTGGCTGCTGATACCAATATTGGCCACTTTACAATTAATTTGAAATAGCTAAAATGCTACAATGGGACAAACTACTAAAATTACACTGTTTACAGGGGAGAAATTTTACATATCAAAAGTACTAGTGGGATCAGTGGTTACAAAATAGTCTGGAATCACTCTGGGAAGAGGGGGGTGGGGTAATATATACATACATATAAAACCAATTGTTTTTAGGCAAAGCAGTGACTCCTGCTTAATTATATAGCATTCTGTGTCATTTATGAGTAAGAGATTTTTTTTTTTTGAGTCTTCGTGGGCCATTTGTTTAGTGACGTCGAATTTGCTCACCAGCAGGCCTACGAGTCTTACCCAGTATTTGGTGCCACAGTCCAGCAGCCCAACGAGTATTCTATATTCGAGATCGGTGGACTGCACGGCGCTGCAGCGGTCGTCGTCGCGCTCCAACCCGAGGCGCACCTCGTAACTGTGGACCGGCGCCCCCATGCCAAACAGGTCGGCTTGGATCAGGATCTCCAGGGAGTCTGGGTGGCAGGTCACCCGGACCGTGTTGAGCGGCCGCCGTTGGTCCGCCGGAAGCCGTTTGGTGTCTTTGTGGCGGTAATCTGTGACAGTCTTTTTCGGTAACAGACGTTCACGGCCAGCCAGCGAGGAGGTCACAACACTTGACAAGAGGAGCACAAGGAGTAAAGCCGCCATTACTGCGGGGCCTCTGGACCGAAACACGCCACAAGCACGAAGCACCTGACAGCTTGAACAACAATCAGACGGAAACCTTTTTATTGGGTGGCCAGTAGGCAAGTGATCGCGAACTCCACACCTGAGTTCCATTACCCGCTAATGGCACTCACATTGCATACGCACTGACAACTTCAATTGATAGCTAGCTAGCTAGCTAGGAGGCTATCTAGCAATATTGACAGACAGGCAATATATTAAATATACTATGTACAGCTCAGGGGCCACATACATCCTAATTGGATGTACAGAGACCGGTAAAATCATAGCCTACTATAATTAATATAAATTAGTAAATTTAATGAGGTATAACTTAGCAAAGCATTATGAACATTTTTTTCCCCTATGGAAAATTGTGCATCAAAACTATTCAGACCTGAAAGATACAATATTTCACTTTAAATTAAATCAATTATACAGTATTTTTGGCACTTGCATTTTATTTTATGTTTTAATGTTTATTTTTTTCTTTTATTGTGTTTTATCTTAGTGCTATTTTTAATTTCTAGGTTGTTTTTTTTTTAATCGTGTTCACTACATTCTCGATGTATATTAGTTGACCTGGATATCATCTCTTTATTGTTTTAATTCGTATTCTTTATTCTCTATTGTTTTTATAGTGTTTTTTTAGGGCTGGGTATTGCCGTCAACCTCACGATACAGGGGACACGATACGATACGTATCGCGATACATATGTATCCCAATACTTGATCTTCAAGACGATACGTATCCCGATATTTCACATTCATTTACTTCATTTTATAATAACAGTCATATGTATACCTAAAGGATATGTTTATTATGCTGGATGACAAAAATGTTTTTGTTAGCAGCTCTTCTGGTTTACCACCAAGCACATGCCTGGTCTAAATATGTACGCAGTGCAGAGCAAGGAGCAGTTTTCACAGACACACCGGGAAAATTTATTAATAGGCATGAGCCGATATGAGCAAAAATATCAAAGTATTATAATTACAGTTATAAAATGTTCTTATTTGAAATATTTGGGGAAATAAAGCAGCATTTTCTTTCATGAACACATTCTATTTTTCGTTTTTTAAACAAAATATAGGGAAACTGGTACATTAAGACACATGTGCCACGTTAAGTTTATAAGTAAATAAATGTTAATATTCTTCTTCTGCTTTAATTTTTCTTAGCAAGACACAGTGTCTAATCACTGGTGAGCTATTTTTGCATTAATTGAAGGCAATTAACTTCAAAGATGCTGCTGGTTTTCATTTTTTAGGTACAATGCAAGCTGCAAAGGCAAACATTAATGCCTATTTAAAGTTAATGAGCAATATCGATTCTGACGCTTGCGTATCGATACGTGTATTATAATGAGGCCTTCAACGATATATTGCCGTATCGATTTTTTGAGCACACCCCTAGTGTTTTTTAAATATGTGCAGCACTTTGGGCAGTGTCACTGTATTTTAAAACTCATTCACTGCCAGTCATTTTAGAAAATGTTTAAATTGTCAATACTCACGTGATAGTACATTCAATAATTATATATAAACCGAATCTACCAAATGACAGAATAGACTCCCTACTTTTTGCCCCGTCCCATTCTTTTATAATTGACAGTAGAAAAATGTAGGTTTGCCAAAATACAGCCATTTCTCCCATGGACTCTGAAACTGTGTTTATTTCGTATAAAATGGGGCAATGATGTCATCTACCGGTGGTTGGGCATCAGTAAAGTTGTTTCCAAGTTTGATATTTACAGTGGAGCATGCTCAGATTCGCCCCCATTTAGCACCGCTCTAAAAAATACAGTTGACAAGTATACTTGTCAAAAAAGGCAGTGAATGAGTTAAATGTGCGATATAAATAAACCTTGACCTTTCTTCACTCCCATTTTCACATAAGAATTATAACTCTAAAATTTCTACCCAACATCTGCCCCTTTTGTGTACTGGATTGAAGTCCAGTTGGCAAGATTGGGCCGACAGGTCATATGTTTGACAGCACTGGTATACAGTATAAGCAAATACAGTGTATATGAATATGAATAGACAGACAGATGGATGATAGCTAGATCGATAAAAACACTGTATGGCTGCTCGATAATGGGAAATCATGAGTATTTTGGCAATAATTTATAATAATATACATTTATAATAATATATTTATTTATTTATGTTGTCAAAAACATGAAGTTGGAGTGCAGTAGGACAATCATTTATTTTTTGATAGTACAAGAAAATGTTTAAATGTTAAAAACAATTCAGACACATTAAATTCTTTGAAACTAATTATGCAAGTTCCATTTGGATGTTTTTTTTTTTTAATTAGTTATTTTAAAATAAAAAAAAGTGCAAATGTATACATTTAAACAACTATAAAATTAGTATTAAATCTTTTTTTTTTTTGGTGGTAATTGTGGAGTGTAATAATTGAAATTGTAATTGAATTTCGATTAATTGCACAGCCTTAAACACTGTCTCTAAAAAACTGCCAGTTTGCTTGGGTGCTTGAAAAATAAAATACTCAACTTACAGTACTTCACTAACCTAAACCCTTGGAAATGATGGCAAATGATTGCATTCTTCAAAGAAAAATGTTATTCAGCAACTGGACGGACCAAAAACACTGCTTTTGCTGTTCGAAAACTCCACACAATTCGCCAATAAATTGTCTTTAAAAGTTTTTGAAACAACCCAGTCAAAATATTGAAGGCGCACAATAATAAGAAGAAACAGTTGCTTGCGGCTGTGATGCTTCTTCCTGCTTTGCGGCAAAGAACAACAAATAAAGTGAGCGCAGGAAACGGTAGGAGGCTCATTGTGGCTGTGAGCTTCAGTGTAACACGCTGAAGGCCAACATGAAGACCAGCATCGTGTTCATTCTTGCCGTTTGCCACTTGAAGGGTAAGAATGACACTTGTCTTAAGTTGAATGTCACGATTGTTGCTCATTTCAATGTTTTTGCTTGTGCGCAGTCAATGCAGATGTGATCTTCATGCAGCTGGAAGAGAAGCAGTCTCTGGAGCTGTCGTGCCCGCCTCAGCAGGACCGCGATGGCCTGACAAGTCTCCACCTGTACCACCGCCGAGGCCCCGCTCAGACCACCTTACTGTCCCTGGCTCGGGGGGCCGAGGACCAGCTGAGGCTGGACCCTGACTACAAGAGACGCTTGCGGCTGTCCAGAGGGCGCAACTCCTCGTGGCTCAAGGTGACCCTTTCACACTTGGAGCGAGGAGACTCGGGGCTGTATGTGTGCGAGCGCCGAGAAAACAGCTCACAGCAGGTCTTTGCCTCTCAGGTCTTCTTGCTGGTTGACGCCTCAGGTAGGAAAATAACTTCAATGTGCACTGGATGAGGGGAGAGTGTAAAAAGCTTAACGGAAGTGTAAAAAAGATTAACATTGCTGAATGTCAGAGAACTGCAATCAATCGTTCTCCAAATTTAAAGAGCATCTGTTTTATCTTCATTCTTTCGACATTTACAGTGTTCCCTCGTTTTCCGCTGGGGTTAGGTTCCAAAAAATACCCGCAATAAATGAAATCCGCGAAGTAGTTAGCTTTATGTTTTACAACCCTTATAAATGTTTTAAGGCTCTAAAATCCCCGACCGCACAATTTATACACTTTTCTCATTGAGGCATTTACATGTTCTCACATTTCTCTCTTGTTCAAACATTGACAATGTTCAAACCTTCATAAATTTTATAAAATGGGTATATTACTGTAAAAAAATATGCAAAATTGCACTTAAAAAAAATCCGCGATACAGCGAGACCTCAAAAAGTGAACCGCGTTATAGCGAGGGAAGACTGTAATGTTATGACATCTTCAACATTTTTTGATCCACTGCTCTTTTTCTAATTAATTACTTGCAAAATTTAAAATGGGGGAAAAAAAATGACCCCAATAGTTTGACATTAACAAATATTATGAATGTCAAACTCAAACATTTATTATATGCTTTACTTTAAGCAATATACATAACTACTGTCATGTATATTGCTCAAACACAACGGTACTTTGTGATTAATTTATATTTTCCCAAGAAAAATATATTTTCATTATAATTTCAGTGTGGCTAGCTAGCGTGTTTGCTTATATTGCTAATTGTTAGACGCATAACTTGGATTTAAGATGAAAATATTATGTGGTCCCAAGAGCTAGCTTCTGTAGCCGGGGATCGGACCGCCAAAGCTCCCACCTTTGGCCACCACCCAGCTCGCAATGCACCCGACCTCTTTGGCCCCTCCTACAGGTGGTGAGCCCATAGGAAGGGGGACCCACGATGCCTTTTCGGGCTGTGCCCAGCAGGGCCCCATGGGTGAAGGCCCGGCCACCAGACGCTCGCCTTCGAGCCCCGCCTCCAGGCCTGGCTCCAGAGGGGGGCCCCGGTGACCCACGTCCGGGCAAGGGAAACCGTGATCCAATGGTAGCGGCCGAAATGAGTTTCCTCCGCAGGGTGTCCGGGCTCTCCCTTAGAGATAGGGTGAGAAGCTCGGTCATCCGGGGGGGACTCCGAGTCGAGTCGCTGCTCCTCCGCATTGAGAGGAGCCAGCTGAGGTGGCTTGGGCATCTGGTTCGGATGCCTCCTGGACGCCTCCCTGGGGAGGTGTTCCGGGCATGTCCCACCGGCGGGAGGCCCCGGGGACGACCCAGGACACGCTGGAGAGACTATGTCTCTCGGCTGGCCTGGGAACGCCTTGGGATCCCGCCGGAGGAGCTGGTTGAAGTGGCTGGGGAGAGGGAAGTCTGGGTTTCCCTCCTAAACCTGCTGCCCCCGCGACCCGACCTTGGATAAGCAGAAGAAGATGGATGGATGGATATTATGTGGTGTAACCAACCATCTCGTGCAACCATTGTAGAAAGCTTTCCATGATAAGTGATTGTCCTAAATTATAAATTGTAGATAATAGTAAATAATAATAAAGAATACATATGTTTTTATAATGAATTAACTATGCTGGGTCTGGCAAAATCCTTATCCGTCAATGACCCATATACATATATACCCCATAGTCATATATTCTTTATCCTCTACAAAGCAGAGCTGCACAATCACTATGTTTGTTTATTCATTTTTTCCTTTCGGACACATTACAGTTTACATCAATCACATCACATCATTTGCAACATTGACATCGGAAAGAAGGGCTGACGGGTAGAAGCCGAAGCTTATTCGAGACCCGTCCCCATCGACCCATTACTATAACGCATCAATCATATACATTATTTAGAATAGACATTAATTTTTATCGTTATCCATCCCATACTATCCCAGACACTGCTCGCTCAGTTCATCTTGAATGTCCGTGTGTAGATTGTGGCTAGTCCCAGTCATTTAGAACTGGTGAGTCGGTCCCCAGACGCCACCAGCAAGCCCACCCCGCCAGGCGAGCAGCCAAGGCAAGCGCAATTCTTCTCTTTCACCAGTAGGGTCTTCGCTGACCTCGGATCAGCTTTCACACATGTTGTGCTTTCCAGAAGAGTAGATCGGCTTGCATTCGGCCCATTGCTTTCAAGCAATTTCAGCACTCGATTCTGGTCAGGTAGCACCACTGGTTGCTAGCATGTTGTGGATCTGATGACTCCTGTGCGCTGCCCAGCCTAGCTCACCCAGCAGAGCGGCCCACGCCAGCCGCATTCCAGGAACCAGACCACCAACCCCCATTTTGCGTATTGACAGCAGATTCATTGGAGCCACAATCCAGCCTTATCATGTAGCCTTGACTGTTAGAACAAATGTCCAAACGGAATTTGAGCCAGACAATATTTAGATTCAAACGGGAACAGCAATACATGTTATCAATGCAGGTGTATAAACAAGAGTTAGCCTTGGCAAAGTCAGCAAATAATCATATACAACTCCAGCTTTGGGTAATTAGTGATGTTGTTGTTGTTGTTGTGATATTGTGAATTACTGTTGTCTCTCAAGCGCTGCCAATTCCTCAGCTCCTTTCACGATTCGTGTTTTTAGTTGACCAGAGTTATCTTTAGTTTGAATAAAAATTCGGCAGTCTTTTGTCCACGTGCTTTCGATAAGTCCATTCTTTCTCATTTGTCGAGCTTTTTTGGCGATGTCAGCATTCCGTTTGGTGAGGTTTTCGTTGATGTAGACATGTTTCCCACGAAGCTTGTGACGGTCTCTCAGAAGAGCAATCTTTTTCTTTCTGTCAACAAACCTGATCAGAACTGCCGGTGGTCGTGTCCCTCCAGTTGGAAGCGAAAAGCACATCTGAATGTGCGCAGGATCAACAGTTAATCCCAAATCTCTGAGTTGAAGTGTCACTTGCTGTTCCACAGTCTCGTTCCCTGAATATTGGTCAGAATCTTCCGTGCACGTGCTAGCCGCAGCTCTCAAAGGGCCACGGCGCGGCTTGATCTTGATACCGGTGACTATCACATCGTTGATACGAAGATTTTGTTCCAAATCATCCACTTTTTGTTCCAAGGCAACAATGCGTCGATCTTTTTCCTGTGTCTCTTTCTTCAATTGCTGTATTTCCTGAAGAAGTGGCTCAATGCTCTTCTTCATTTCAAGTAATTCGGCAACCATTCCACTGAGTTTTTTAAGAGAAGATTTTATCTCCTCAATCTCGTCAGCTCTTTTTCCGCCAGGCATTCTGCAACAATGTAGTTACAAATCCCAATGCAAAAATCAACAAGTAGTTAGATTCACGAGCGAGTGCAGGAGCAAGTACAGATGCGACTTCCTCAACAGATGCGTCCTTGATATCAACGAGGAAGCACATACTGTTGAATTCTATTTAGTTGTGTTATTATTACAGTATGCTTTAATAAATAAATTACAATTTATAGAGTGCTATTTTTTAATCAAACTTTGGGCAAGATTGCAAAATAAAATCTTTTTTTATTATGAACTGCACTTGATCACATTTGCATGATTAAAAGGGATACTTTACTTATTTAGCCATTTTTGGCAGTCAAACATTAATATTTTGCCTATAATAAATTTGATATTTTCATTATTTTTCATGTACAATTAGTAACTTTAAAAACACATTTTGCAACTTGCTGTCAACTGAAAATGATATCACAAGGGCTCAGGTAACCAATCACAGCTCAGCTTGTGAATGTCACATGACCAAACCTAGAAAACAGGTGAGCTGTGATTGGTTACCTGAGCCCTTGTGATATCATTTTCAGTCGACAGCAAGTTGCAAAATGTGTTTTTAAAGGTACTAATTGTACGTGAATAATAATGAAAGTATCAAATTAATTATAGACTAAATATTAACTTTTTATTGCTATAATGGGCTAAATAAGTGAAGTATCCATTTAAACATTATGCTTATGGCTATGAACATGTTTTTTTATTTTTTTTTTAATAGTAATGAAATTCCTATCCACCGAGTGTGTTGGTATTGTGTTGTGCAGGGAGGCCATGCGAGTGCTCTTCCGGCTACCCGCCTCTGCTCATGACCATCTTTTCAGCGACGGGCCTCCTTTTGATCATGCTCTTGTGGCTTGCTGCGGGAGAATGTGTGAGTGGGCCCCAAAGAACTCAAACAAAAAAAAGTCAAGGTGACTTCTCTAGTTGAGTGACAGTGGAACATAAGTGAAATGTGTTTTAGGTGAAGGCAAGGCGTCCTCCTGTCAAAGGGCCAGCTGCTGTTCCCATTTATGAGGAAATGACCAGGAAGGAGCAAAACTCCGGCGTGCCCCTGAACAAGCAGGAAACGCTGGAGGAGGTCACCTCTCCATTGTATGCAAACACTCTCGTTCGACAAACGCAAGACAACTACTACGCCTGCCCCAGACACGTCACCCTCAGAGCCTGAATGGACAGCCCACGTAACAAAACATTTTTTATTTTTTTTAAATCTGTGGCATTTCTTAGATCTGTGAACAGTAGATTTAATGCAGGGATGGGAAGAATACGTCTCACAGGCAACATATGGGCCACAGAGCATTAATTCCCCCCTAAAATTGGTTAATTAAAACTGGTATCGTTTATCTCTTTTATTCATCTTTATTTATCTGATAACAATTTAGTAAGAATTTAAAGTAAATAATACAACTAAAATGAAAAAAAAACAATTATGTTTAACATGTTAACATAGTAAAGTTAAATAATTGGATGATTTTTTTTTTTTTTAAATGCCATGTGTTATTTTATAATTGAATTGTATTAAACACAATCACAATTTCTACAAAGCCCTACGTTTGTCTAAATAAAACTCAGTGTACTTCCTTGGAACAAAAAATGCATAAGATGGTAGCTTGTAAGAGGTGTGTTGTACAAACTATATTATATACCAGCGGTGTCAAACATAAGGCCCAAGGGCCGGATCAGGCCTGCCCACAAAGGTGTTTAATCCAGCCCGCGAGATGATCTTTTAAAGTAAAAAATAATTTGTAATGTCGGACCAAATAATCAGCTGGCCACAATCAAAACATAAATTTAGAATTTCATAAGCAGTCCTCAGATCAGCAGTGCAACTTGTACAGGGAATCGTCCTGGATGTCATTATTTTACACACAAATTAAAGTTACAGTTTGTATTATTTATTATTATAGTTACTATTATTATTTTTAAATCATAGACCGACATAAACGTGTTAAATACGACACAAATTCAATTACTGGTAACACAAATAGATATGATAAGGACTAACATCCTTATAACATAATTAACTCATTTGCTCCCAAAAATGTATAAATATGTTTTATTTTAAATATTAACAGTGTCCCAAAGACGTATTTATTTATTTATTTATTTATTTTTTATAATAGAGGATACAGAAGGCTTTGATACAACCTCTAAACTGAAGAGAACTGTTGAAGCAATGGTAGTTATTACAAAAACGGCCAGCAGGTGGCAGCAGAGTATAAGAGATCAACCAGGGCCATGTTACAACTAGCTGTTTTTCCCCACAGTTTTAAACAGATTTGTGAATCATGATGAAACTTAGCTATATTCTAATGCTAATTACTGCAAAACCGAAATAGACTTTTTATTTTATTTTTTTATTTTTATCCTGATCAAAGAAGAGACTCTAATCTTTCTTTTGGTAGGTTTCATGTTTATTTATTTATTTATTAATTTATTTTTAATAACAATATTCTGTGGGTCTGCGCCACACAATGCTTTCTGGGTACAATATATATATATATATATATATATATATATATATATATATATATATATATATATATGTATGTATTGTGATACTGGTAACGTTAATAAATTATTTATGGATAACTACATATTGGAAATTACACATGGTATTGTGACCAGAACATGCATTGCGTATTGGAATACGGTAAGTATATATTATGTAGAAATATTCCTAAATAATGAAATAGAGATAAGGGAAAAGGATCAGACAAGTTTATACAAGTCCTTCTTCTTTTTAAACATCTAAATGTAGGCTATATGTAAGTAGGTTTAGTACCTGCAGTATGTTTGTGTTGATTTCCATTCTTTATTATTATTATTATTATTATTTGGTACTTGCTGGTATTTTCAATGTTTTTTTTTTGTTGTTGTTGTTGTTTTTGCTGTCAATTTTCAATTCTACGAAATAGTTCCTTGGCGGCAAAGCAATACTTTCTAAAACGTTAGTTTTTTTTGGTCCTGAATAACAAAGGATGAAGGTTAAAAAATAATAATAATAAAAATAAGTAAATAATTATAATTTAACCAAAAATTAGAGCTGCAAGCAGCTGTGAAGGGCTTGCCTACTTGCATCTTGGGGTACAGGCACATTCAAATTAGATTTGATTTTATTTATATATAGGTCTGATCTGTGTTAACAATTTCATGAGTTTTTATGCACATTTAGACCACCAAAATCAGCATAATTTTTCATGGCAAACAGAGCACCGCCACAGCAACAACATTGGAAAACATAAGTTTTGCTTTTACTTTTCATCTTGAACATCAGTACATGAAACACCCAGAGTTTCAACAATTGGATAAAATCTCTAGGAAGAGTTTAATAATGAGAGTCTATAATAGGCTTGAAAGTGGGCCCAAATTTTAAAGAAAATTCAAAATGGCGGACTTCCTTTTGAATTTAACATTTTTGTGTAGTTCTTGGGATGTTGCATATGGCGCAAACTTCTCTTATAAGATCATCGATTCTTATGGAACAGACAACTGGGGCTGCGTTGTTAGAATGTAGTACGGGTCACCAACGAGCCATTGTTTGTGCTGCCCCCCCCCCCAAAAAATAATAAAAATAAATAATAATAATAATCATAAACCATAAAATTATTTTGCCAAGTACATGTGATAACTGATGAGTGTGCAAAGTTTTAAGATGTCCTGGGCAAGTAATCATTTCAAATGAAAGAGTCTTAAATAACCCAAACATGCATGTTTTTGGAATGTTGGAGCCACCCATATATGGAAGAACAGGCAACCTCCACAAAGATTCAAACCACCCAACCTTAGAACTGTGAGGCAGACATGCTGAATTGAAACACCACACACATACACAAAAACAAAGAGCAAATTTTTTTTTTAAACAGCCGAGAAAAAAAAATGCTATTTTATTAATATCTGAAAGAAGCTCCATAGTTCATGAAAACATTTGTTTTTCGGTGCATGTCATTTGAACAATCACATTCTATGAGGAGAAAGATATACACAGAGAAAAATCAAAATAAAACAATACAAGCCACTGACTTTGTAAATCATTAAATCTCAGTACAGACATTTTTTTTTCTTAATATCCCCCCTCCCCAACCCAAAAAAAAGCAGCCCTAATTCCAAACATCCGCTGATATCCCGCCCACCCCAAGAGAGAGAGAGAGAGAGAGAAAAAACAACAACCCATAAGAACCTTGAGGGTGACAGTCTGTAATCCCACAGTGCTAAAGAGTGAGACGCTCATTGGTTTTTAGGAATACACAGCATGGCGATGTAACACTAGGTCGATCGGAATCAAGGGACAAACACATCAAAATGACCAATACACATACAGGACCCCCCCCCCCACACACACACACATAAAACCCCTGCAATAAATCAGCCACACCAGTGTAGGCCATGAAAAATGGCCATCCTCTGCTCCTCCGACACTTGTGCATAGTTTCGTGTTCCTTTACAACCAGCTCCTCGTTTTCACAAACATCCTCGCCGTGCCAACAAATGTTCCGCAAATTTACTCATCTTTTCATGAGCCACACACACCCACCCACACATAAATGAACGTATAAGAGAATAATGCACAACACTCCTGATTCAGTCAGGATGGGACCTCAAGAAAAACTACACAGCATTTTGCATCTTATTCACTTTTTTTTTTATTTTAAACAATCCACATTTGTTTTGAAATGTAAAGCAATTTTAATATATAGATTTATATATATATATATATATAAAAAGCACTCCATATTCATTTAAAGTCCATTATTTGGTTATTACGTAACCGCTACGGATTTAGAAACGACAGGTATTTGCTCCTCCTTCTCCAATCCATAACTTTCAGTGCTTGGATGATTCATAATATTCGTCATCAAAATGTACATTAAAATGATGTGGAGTTGGTACTCTGGAACCCTGGCCTTCCTGAGACGAGATCCACTTTTTCATGTGTGCAAGATAGTGAGCAATTGTCTTTTCATTTTTTATTTTTTTTTTTGTTACTTGTAGTTTTTTTTTCTGTTTCATATAAAGTAAAAAAAAAAAAAAAAAAAATCTATAGTCAACATAAAACATACTAGCTATCAGTTAGTCTCACAGAAAGACAGAACGAAACAACACTGTTCGATCCCAGAGTTCTTAAAGTAACATGAGAAATCTTCATTCTGTGTTGTACTTTGAAAAATGGAAGCATTTGTCCTCTTTTTTTTTTTTTGACATTTTTATCCTTTTTTTTTTTTTTTTTTTTTTTAAACCCCATTACCCCTGACATTCCCATCGTTTAATTCTTTTGGAACTCCAGAAAGAAACAAAAGTGTTTTGTAAACTGTCAGTGGCCTGGCGGCTGAAATGAGTGAGAGAGAGAGAGAAAAAAAATAACTCAAAACAAAACAAAAATAGGTAGGCACCTCAGACAGCATATGTCCTTCTACCCCCAAACATCGATGGCCACAGATCTGTCAAATACTTTTTTTTTGTCTTTCTTTATATATATATATATATATATATATATATATATATATGTATATATATATATATATATATATGTTGATTTTTTTTGTGTATTTATTTATTTTTTTTCTCTTTTGAACTTTGTACGAGGTGCTTCAGGAATTGTGCCACCAAAGATATTCTTCTATGTCTGGAAGTATCAGATGCTCAGACCTCTCACACTGAACAAAGCAAACGCTGCAAGATCTCTTTCGGCGTGCTACTCGATCATCAAATCAAATATTTTTTGTTACACGAGTCCTGGAACGGTTCAGACACCTCGCAGTCTGAAAAATGGTGCAATGCTCAAATACGATCCATACTTTCCTTGAATTATTGTCCACAATGAAAGCCACTAAAGGTAGATAAACATTGAAAACAAAACATGTAATCTTTTAGTCCTTGAGTAAACACGTACACGTGAACTGTCCCCCTTCGGTACTTGTGTCATGTGGTTGGGTTTAGCTGGATGAGGACACTCAGTGCAACGCTATAGAGGCTAGAAGTCACAACAATACTGAGTTTGACAAGAAACTACCTCAATGGCCGACACGCTCGCACTCACGTACAGTACAAGCAGTCTTGTGCAAACACACAGACACACACACACACACACACACACCTACACACATTTTGCCTTTTCAAAGTCAATCCTTTTCAACATTTCTTGAATTGGAAACAAAAAATAACTAGAAAAAGTGTTCACATTACATTATTGGCGCTTCTTTTGATTCAAGTATTTGTTTTCATTATTTTTTGTATTTGTCTGATATGTTTATGATCTCATCAATGTTAGGGAGGGTACAAGGGGCCACACACGCACGTACACAAATGCCCGTGATGTGTATGAACTAGCATGTGCATATAATCAACCCGGGCATTTGTTGAAAGTTGGGGTATAGGGAACCCTGTGAGGATTTTTTTTTTTTTTTTTTTTTTTTCAGCCGTGTAATTTTATAAACAAATTAAATCTCTTAGAAATCTCCCCAAAATGTTCCTAACAGACAACAACAAACTTTTACTCAATCATTTTTTTTGTAAACCTCATAACCCCTTGGAGGACTTCTTTCAAAACTGCAAAGGTTGCTCACCCATGCTTTGAATAAGAGCTTTGCTTATTTAGCTCTTCTTTATTGGGACACCGACCAGTGATTGAAACGCACACATTATTCGTTCCGGTTGCCTTTGAGTCTGTGCAACTTTTCATTCATTAAAAAAAAAAAAGAAAAAAAAGGGGGGGGGGGGGGGTTTAAGAAAATCAGAGGTGTGTATTTGACCTTTGACACAAGCAAGGGGCAGGGGGATTTGTTGTAGGCGGCACTCAGTGCTGGTGCTGTGTTGAGAATTTCAGGGCACATCTGAGAGCCGAGCCCGAGTGCCGGTCTCCGCATGGTGCGAGTGTCCCGAGTCCAGTTCCTTTTATCAAGTCCAGTGTGGAGTCAACGTGCGCAAGGTGCACACACACACACCCACACCCACACACAAACCAACCAAGCATTAGTGATTGTTTTGTTGAATGACAAGTCAAAAAAAGTGACTCTGGAAGAGCGAAAGTTGTGTGTGTGTGGGGGGTGGGGGTTTCTGACACACATTACAAAACGAAATCAAATCAAATTTAAGACTTGGTACCGAACTTCAGACGTGTTCCTGTTTCAAGCTGGCGCCACCTTCAGGCCAGAGGCCCAAATCGCTCAAACGTAAGCTTTGAGAAGGCGACAGTTTGCGGAAAAACAGGACATGCCTCAGATTTGGAGTGCAAAGCTCAAAAAAACTTTTTATTTTATTTTATTTTTAGTTTATGAAAAAAAAAAAGTTGATAAAGATCCTGTTTTTTGGTTTTTATAAGAGATGTACCCGATGTGACCCATAAACAGTGCACAGACATAACCGCCTCCTCCTCCTCCAAATGGTGATAAAAAAGCAGCATGGCCTCCTCCTCCTCCTCCTCCCAGCATGCAGCGAGGAGGCGTGGTCACATGATCGTGATATTTGGATGTCAGTTGGCACGAGACTGAAGAAGGTCCGCAAGCGCGAGTGGGCGTCCAGGTGGTCTTTTTGACGGGAAGCTGCCTTAGTAGTAAAAGGTGGCAAGTGGAGTGGTGACGTTTGGCAGATGGGGAGGGGGGGGAGGGGGGTGCAATGGCTGCGAATTGACACCTCCTTGTCCTTTGCATAGAAATGGAAGGCTGCGTCTCAGTGGAGGTGGCTCCAAGTGGAACTGAGTGCTCCCAGAGGTGAAACATAAAGCACCAGTGTGTGTCGTATGCTGAGGGAAATGACCCCCACCCCCCTAACCCCTCCACATCCTCACTGGACGGACACAGGAAGCGGGCTCACGTGTTTACAAGTCGTCCGTTTGGGGAGGGTGAACAATGCATAAAGCAATATCAGAATCAGAAATGATAAAAATAGTAACAGCAAACATCAACAGTAACAGAATGCGATTTAAAAAAAAAAAAAAAAAGGCCTCCATCTCAGAGTGGAAGTGGAGGTTTCTGAGGGCAGCAGTAGTAATAGTAGTAGTAGTAGTAGAATAGTAGTAGTTACTGAATACCGGTGGAGGTGAGGAGGGAAGGGGCAGGAGGGAGGGGGGGGGGGGTGGTTTGGGTTTGAGGTCTGCTTGCAGAGCACGGCGCCCCGCAAGCAGGCAGGCACTCAGCGGCCACGCCAGGACGCCGGCTGGCCTCCAATGATGCGAGTACGACACGCATCTCCAGGAAACAAGGCTTCCAAAAAAGAAAGAAAAAAAAATGGCGAGGAAACTGGAGGGGGGGGTGGTCTGACTCCCTGCCCCCCACTCCCACCATCACTACCCTTTCACGTTGCTACCATGTTCATTCTGGGCCCCCGGGAATCACAGCCGTGTCAAGTTTGACGCCACTTAGCAAGTCAGTCACTTTCCATGCCAGAGTTGCTTTTCCTTTCGCTATGTTGGCGTTGAAGGGTGCAGGCGGGGCACAGTGGGTGTGGGATGCTTCTCGTAAGTGCTATGACAGACCAGGTCTTTCACATGGACTTCATTCATTTGGGCAAAATGATACCAAAAACTAAAAAACAAAACAGGCTCCTTTCATTTTGGTTTGATGCCTTCACTCCACACACACACACACACACACGCACACACACACGTCGCCTGCTGAGAAGTGCTTTAAGTGAATGTCCTTGAATATCAGACAGACAAGCTTGCTACGCTCCTGAGCTCACACACACAAACACACTCGCAACCAGATGGGTTTTTAGTGGCAGTTTGTGGTTCTCCTGTCGGTCAGTGGGGAGCGTGGACGGTACAGTCTGTGCTGGCTTATATTGCACGTAGCTTGAAATGGTTGTTTTGTGACGGGACACCAATTTTTTTCTTCCTGTCTAGAGGTGCAGCAAATAGGTCAAAGACCAAACTGCCAGTTGAAGTGCATCCAAGTGTTTTTGTTTCTTCCACGTAATAGCAGTGGTTCATTTTGTTAGCCCGTCACATCCACCACAATCACCCCCGTGAACACATCTGAATAAAAGCATTTTTGAAATTTGTTTGCAATGGTTCACGAAAGAAAACAAGACGGACTAGAAAAATAAATGGCTTGAACAAGGCGAAGAGAGCTGCATCATTCCCTTTGCGAGCGTTTGTTTGTAGACGTGAGCTGTGGTTGCTTCTGTGGGCCGCAGCAGCATGTACTCTCCGCTCCACTTTGACTGGCTCAGAGATGAGGGGTGTGCAAGGGTCCGTATGCTT
The DNA here is from genome assembly GCF_051991245.1 of Festucalex cinctus. NCBI lineage: Eukaryota > Metazoa > Chordata > Actinopteri > Syngnathiformes > Syngnathidae > Festucalex > Festucalex cinctus. The sequence goes on from NC_135411.1 coordinate 52,755,119, forward strand.
CTTCACCGAGTTCCACAAGTGAGTGAGGGAAGCAGGGCGGGTACAAGGTTAAGGCCAATATTAGTGCTGAGAGTCCAGAATAGCCGAAGAGTACAACCAGCGCTCTGATTGACTTTTTTTTTTTTTTTTTCCTTTCCATTTTATACTTTGGGAATGACGCCTTCTCGCGGGTCTCTGAGGTGCAGTATGATTGCCTCGGAAAGGAGGAGAGGGATTAAGCAGAGTTCAAGATGGCAGCTGGTCACCGCGCCGGTACACGTACACGTTTTACTCGGCGAGTTCACGCGTGTAAAAAGTGTTTTTATTTAAGTGAATGAAAGACACCTTCCTGTTTCTCCAAGTGTAAAAACTCACCGCTGCGACTTTCACTTCGCAGAACTGCAACTTAAGAAAAATAAACAAGGAGTGGAGGAAGGTAAGGAGGTGAAGCGTGGAGGATGTGGACTCCTTCCACCTCCTCCTTCACCTTCATTGGTTACTCCATGCTGATTATCTCCAAACTGATTTTGCGCCGTTGTCCTTACATGGACTCCCCGCTCAGCAGGTCTCCAGGCAGCAGCGTATTGATGGGGCTGGGACTCCCCATGACCCGAGCCTCCTCTCCACTAGGGGGCCCCCACAGGCTGGAATACTGCTGCACGCCACCCCAGAGCAGCTCTCCGCCCGCCTTTGTGCCGCCGGAGCCTCCGCCGCCGTTGTTGTTGTTCCAGTGGGGTGCGTGGCCGATGGGATGGGCGGCTCCGGACCCCGTCCCGCCCATCCTGGTCTGATTGGCCCCCGGAGTGGCCTGCCAGCTGGTCGTTCCGCCCAGCGACTGGCCCTGTGCAAAGAAGCGATTCACTTCCTCTTCTCCGGCAAACTCTGCCAGAATGGTGGTGTTCCCGAGCACGCACCTGGACGCACACAAGGACATACAGCAATGAAAACGATGGCATCTCCTGAGAACTCATTGCCTCGGAGTGGACCAAAACATACATGTGCAGGGACTTCTGAGCCTTGGCAGCTTCATCCTTGGAGCTGTAGCGTACCACAGCGTTGCCCTGTGTCAGGTTGAGGTGGAATGTGATGAGTGGGCCGTGCTGCATGCACAGTGTACGCAGAGTTGAACCGTCAATCTGCCGCAGAGAGGGTGAGGTCAACGGTGTGCCGTAAACCCAAGCGTGTGTCAGGCGCTCACAGGCTCAAGAGATGCAGGCGGTCTCTTACCTGTGGAGTAAGATTCCTCAGCACCAACCAGCTACTGGTCCTGGTCGAGCTGTCTGTACTCCATGTGGTGCCAGCTGCAGAACCAAAGTGGAAGATGAGTTATTGAACACAAGTGGCCGATAGCCAAAAAGCAAACAGTCAAAAAGCTTGGCACTCCCCTAAAAAAACGTTTAGAACTGCCCCATCAGTTTAAGCCACAACTATATAACAAATGAAAATCTCAAAACAGTTTAAAGGGGAAGTCAACCCAAAATATTCCATACAATAATACATTGTACGCGCTCCCACTCGTCTAAACACAGCATTCTGATTAATACTGCGTTCGTGAAATATGAATAAAGCATCAATTTTTATCCATCTCAGGGGGCGGCCATTTTACTAGTTGCGGTCCACTGATATTAACATCCCAGTTAATGTTACCTGAGCAACTGTGATGTAATTTTCAGTCAGTCAGTCAGTCATTTTCAGTAGCAGGGTATTTAAAAAACAAAACAAAAAAAAACAAAAAAAAACAGATATTTCTCTCCTCCGGGTGTAGAAAAAAATAGTGTCCACACAACCACATATGTAGAAATGAAAACATCCACAGCTAACCGCATTAATGCGTTTTTAAGTATGTTCGTAACAATGTCAGACCTTAAGGTGGCAACAGTTCCAGTCAATGAGTACATCATAAACGGAGCATAGAGGAAAACAGGATAAATGCAACATTTTAAAAAGCTTCACTTGGATTTTTTTAACAACCCCCCACCCCCCCAATCGCCTAAACATACACACACACACACACACGCATGGTCTCCCCGGTGTCGAAGCTAATCCAGGTCGCCTTCTTTTTTTAACAACTTGAGGTATGTGATTGAGGGACGTGTGTAGAACGACGATGTAAAACTTAGTTTACTGACGGACACGCAACCACCGAGCCGGAGAAATATGCAAATCTTCACTTTGGCCGGAGTTTTTAGAAACTTTCATTTTTAATGAAAAAAAAATCCCCGCGGATGTGTGGATTGACAGGGCAAGCCGGAGAAAAATATCTCCGTTTGCAAAAAACCCGGCTATGTGTTTACAGGGCCTATTGGTTGGAAAGGAAGGATGGATGTGGGCAGAGAACTAAGGAGGTGCCAGGTTATGGAGAGACTTCAAGGTGAGGAGCAAGATCTTGGATTTGATTCGCTGTTGGAGAGATAGCCAGTTCCAGGTTGTCGGAACTCGTAATTAAATGACGCTGAAACCTATTGTATTTTATTTTATTATTATTGTTACTTTTGTGGGCGGCACGGTAGTCGAGTGGTCAGCACGTCGGCTTCCCAGTTCTGAGGTCTCCGGTTCGAGTCCAGGCTCGGACCTTCCTGGGTGGAGTTTGCATGTTCTCCCCGTGTCCGCGTGGGTCTTCTCCGGGTACTCCGGTCTCCTCCCACATTCCAAAGACATGCATGACAGGTAAATTGGGCGCTCCGAATTGTCCCTAGGTGTGCGTGTGAGTGTGGATGGTTGTTCGTCTCTGTGTGCCCTGCGATTGGTTGGCAACCAGTCCAGGGTGTCCCCCGCCTACTGCCCAGAGCCAGCTGAGATAGGCGCCAGCAGCCCCCGTGACCCTTGTGAGGAATAAGCGGTCAAGACAATGGATGGATGGATGTTACTTTTGTATTTATTAACTATTTGCTGTCCTTCCTCCGTAAAGTGTGACCTACCCGTGGTGTAAGAGCTGCTCCAGCCTTGTGACAGACCCAGAGAGTTGCCCCCCCACGTTGAGGACGGTTTGGTGTTTGTGAGGCCGGGCGGAGGGCGGGAGGGGGCTGTGGAGCTGCTTCGGGGTCCCTGTGAAACCTTCCACATGTCATGGGAAAGAGAGGCCTGACTGTGGGAGATGGGACCCGGGGACCAAGTGGATTTCATCTCTGACAGTTTACCTGGTGGACAGAAAGTGTTGTTCGACAGAGCCAAAGGAATAAGCCAAGGAAAATCTATTCAGAGTCACAGGAGCAGAAGCATCACACTTATAGTTCAGTTTATCCTCAAAATATCTTCTTGAGCTCCTCTATTTACAGCACGTTTCCATGTTAACAGGTGTAGAAATGTATACAATTAGTCCTACAATAACTATGCCTGATACTAGATTTAGATATTCAGGCTGCTTACTCATCTTTCATGCAAATCAAAATCCTACTACGGTGCCTTCATCAGTCAAACAGAGCAGCAGGTTAAACGTCAAGGTAAAAACAAGTTATGCTGTCCCGTTTTCTCATGCACAAGTAGGAGGGAGGGTCACCGACACCACAGGGGTTATGCACTGCAGGAGAGGCAAGCTGTCAGAATGGAAGCACTAATGAGTCCGACTTAATCAGGTGCAATGACTCGACAGGCAGGCTGGGGGTGCTCTCCAGTAAACGGTGGGGGCTCATGAGGTTACAGTACAGGGAGGGAAAGGATAGTATTGGTGGGCAGGTGTTTATCCACTGCAATATGGGGTGGGTATGGTGTTTATCGGTGAGCCATGTACCTGTTTCGTCTGCCTCCGGGGACGACAGACTGAACGAGCTAGTGTAGGCACTGACTGACCAATCAGAGGAGGGAGGCAGAGCCTCGTTCTGAGATGAAGTGGGAGAAGAGCCTGAGCCGATGGCAGCGCACAAACAAATACACAAAAACAAATAAGGGAAAGTAGCAGATAGAAAATGGAATCAAAGAAAAATGTACAAGAAATAATGAGATTCAGAACAGAAGAGATTTAATGTGTATTAAAAAAAAAATGACTAGAGAAGCAGTTTTAAGCAGAAAATGGACAACAAAGGAGTAAAGAAGCAGACTCTGGTGGCAACGCTTGCAATATTTGAATGAAAATGTAATATTTAAAAAGAACCCAATACTCTCTTCACTAAATACAAATCTCACCTGCACTTCTGTCTCGCAGCAAGTAGCGGTTGACATCTTGGATGTTAGTGTTGATTGTGGGACCACTTGGGACACTACCCGGCGTCATGTTGGGGTCTGTCTCTGGGTCGATATTCTGGAGACCCTTCCAGGGTACGCCTGGGCAGAACTCTGCAAAAAATGTTTGCAAATCATTTATATTTCCCAAATGTGAAAAGCAGGCATAATTTACTTTTTTTTCTTGCTCATTTACAGGAAGAATATGTATCATACCTGGTGGCCAGTTGATGTTTGTTCCATTGGCCATCTTGTCACTGCTTCCCTTCCCCTGCCCCCAGCTGTCTGGGGCCACAAGGGGGCTGGTGGGAGACTCCGAGCTGGACATCAGGTTATAAGGGCTGTAAGAGTCGTCCAGCTGTGGAGGCTTTCCAGGGGGGCCCAGGTTGGTACCTGAAATGTGGGAACATGGGTTATCTTATAGTAGTAGTTTGCCAATTGAGCTTTTTAACAGTTACTGCACTAACAAGTCTTATAAACTTAAATGCTTCTCATTCTAACTGTTCCTCACCATGTTTACTCAGGTTGGGTTCTAAGGGGGAAGAGCTGCTCGAAAGGCTTTCCATCGAGTTGGGGTGCGTCCACTGTGACAGCCGTGATTGGGGCTGGGGTGGATCCTTCATAGACATGCCCACCTCCATGCAGTTTACATTCATGTTTGGATTCAGTCCAGCTAGGGAGAATGAGAAAATTGATTCCAAATTCATTTCATGGATTAGTGCACCCTCGTGCAATTCACGCAGCAAGTCCCATTACTCACAGAGAGAATAGGGGCTGTAAGTGTTTTGAGAAGACTGCGGCTCTTTGGTCTGTAGGTCAGGGAGGCCCGGAGCCTGGGGGTGGCCTGGAAATGAGTCAAGGGTGGATTTGGTCCCGCCATGATGGAGGCCCGTGTGGGAGTGTGGAGGCTGCTGTTGTTGCTGCTTCATTAGCAGAGCCTGGGCCAGCTGACGTTGGTGCTGTTGGATCTGCTGCTGCATGTTATTGATTGTACGTGCAACCTGGAATTATCACAGTGGGAACTTTTAAAGAATGCCTCCCCCCCTTTTTTGTTACAACTAAACCACCTGGGCTCCTCACATGGATTGTGTGAAAACATTTTAGGAATGAACAGAGAAAAGTGTGAACGCACTTGCTGCTCTTGTTGTCGAATGGGTCCAGAAACGTTGCGCTGCGCCTGTAACATCTGCTGCTGAATTTGTAAACGCTGGTAAGCCTGCAAGTCAACCATATGCCCACTTTCAGTCTCATATGTAGAGAGAGAGAAAATGCAAGCTAGTAGAACTTTTAACATTAAAGGAATATTGGTGGGTATAAATAAAACCCATTTTAAGGGCACACGAAAAATTGAGATGATTCAGAATGACACTCACCAGTTGCAGCTGGTAGAGTTGATTCAGAAGTGTCATATGTTGAGGGTTTATTGGCGAGGTTAAAAGTGCAGGATTCAGACCAATGTTTTTTGCTGCAAACTGTAAGAGCTGTGCTTGAACCTGTGGATTGATACCATCACATTAAAACAAAAACAAACAAACAAACAAAAAACCGCATTATTCTAATGTGTCAATGACGGCTATGATCTTGTTACTTGTAGTCCATTCCACCGTGCTCAGTTTGTTTTCCAGTGTTTCTGTGCATCTACCTGAGGGGAGAGAAACTGAGGCACTTGAGCGCGTAGACTAGGCTGAGAGGAGCCGAGAGGCGGCACTGGCGGCTGAGGAGGCGGCTGAGGCATGGCCCGGGCTTGTGCTGCTCCACCACCAAACATTCCACTCTGCATTTGCTGAACAAACAACACGTTTAACACATTAAATCATATGCTTCACTTACACCATGAGCTGCAAACAATGCAGTTGTAAGAAAGGGCTGATCTGAAGAGGGGCATCAAGAAGGCCAAACGCCACTGTAAAGAGAAGGTAGAAGAGCACTTCTCCAACTCCAATCCCTGTCGCATGCGGCAAGGATTACAGACGATCACAGATTCCAAGACCACCAGACCTTCCCCCGCTTCCTCTGATATCTCCTTTCTCAATGAGCTCAACAACTTTTATGCTCGTTTTGAGAGGAAGAACTCAACAACTGCAACCAAGGCAGATGTGACTGGACCACCAACCATTGACTCTCTCCTCCAATGATGTAGGAGAGATGCTGAGCAAGATTACAGTATACAAGGCTGCGGGTCCTGACGGCATTCCTGGATGAGTTCTTAGAGCGTGTTCTGGTGAGCTGGCAGGTATACTTACAGACATATTCAACCTGTCCTTGGCTCATGCTGTGGTACCAACCTGCTTTAAATCCACCTCCATCGTACCAATACCCAAAAACTCCATCCCATCAAGCCTCAGTGACTACCGTCCGGTAGCCCTCACCCCTATCATTGCAAAGTGCTTTGAGCGGCTGGTCTTGGCACACCTCAGATCTTGTCTTCCCCCCCACCTTGGGTCCCCACCAATTTGCCTATGGGCAGAACAGGAGCACAGATGATGCCGTCTCCATAGCGCTGCACTCTGTTCTCTCACATTTGGATAATAAAAACACCTACGCTAGAATGCTGTTCATAGACTTTAGTTCAGCATTCAACATAGTCAGCCCCTCAAAACTAATTGCAAAACTTATAAATCTAGGCATCAGTCCCCTCTTGTGCAACTGGTTACTGGACTTCCTGACTAGCCGGCCTCAACATGTCCGACTAGATAATTATTGTTCATCTACCATCACGATAAATACCGGTGTACCACAAGGCTGTGTGAGGAGTCCCTTCCTTTACTCTCTCTACAGCCATGACTGCAGACCTTTCAGTGGTTCCAAAACCATTATTAAGTTTGCAGATGACACCACGGTGATTGGCCTCATCAAAGACAACAATGAGGCAGCCTACAGGGAGGAGGTGGATTATCTGGTTGAGTGGTGCGACTCCAACGATCTGCTGCTCAACACTGAGAAGACCAAGGAGCTCATTGTGGACTTCAGGAGGAATGCTGCCCCGCATACACCCATCCACATTAAAGGGATCGTGGTGGAGCGTGTGAACAACTTCAAGTTCCTGGGAGTCCACATCTCTGAGGATCTCACATGGACAACTGGCTGCTCCAGGCTGGTTAAGAAGGCTCACCAGCGGCTCGTCTGCCTCAGGGCTCTGAGAAAGAACCATCTGTCCTCACATATTCTGGTGAACTTCTACCGCTGCACTATTGAGAGTATTTTGACCAATTGCATCACAGTTTTGTATGGAAACTGCTCAGCTATGGACCGGAAGGCTTTGCAGAGGGTGGTGAAAGCCGCCCAGCGCATCGCCGGTGCACCACTCACCTCTTTTGAGGACATCTATATGAGGCGGTGCCTGAAGAGGGCGAGGAAAATCATTAAAGACTCCAGTCATCCAGCACATGGACACTTTACCCTCATGCCCTCTGGAAGGCGTTACAGGAGCCTCCGGACTAAGACCACTAGATATCAGAATAGCTACTTCCCCACTGCTGTTAGACTCCTGAACACTGTCTCCTGATCATAATTGCACTACTATAAATAAATATCTGTAAATACTGTAGAGATAGTCATACACGATTATAATTATTTAGCTGTTCATCAATACTGCATACATATTTACAGCCTGCAATAATGTGTATATACTTTTTATATCTTATTTTTAAAATATATAATTTGTTTTTGCTAAAGCACTTCTGGATGGATGCAAACTGCATTTCGTTGTTCTGAACTTGTGACAGTGCAATGACAATAAAGTTGAATTCTATTCTATTCTAAGATTAGGCCCGTATATAATTGCAAAATAAAGAACATGTGTTCCTATGTATAAATTAGAAGTCCAAGTAGGGGTAATGCATTCTTATCTGACAAAAAAAAATAAAAAATAAAATAAAAATAAAAATAAAAATAAATTCTCTTTTTTTTTTTTTTACCCTCAACAGGCTTCTCGTTAAACAAATGACGGGGAGTTTGCAATGCATATGCATATGAAAAACACACTACTGTCAAATACAATAGAAAAAAAATATGTTAGCGGGTGGTTTTAATCTTAAAATCAGCAGTTTTGTAGTCAACTAACTCACTTTATCCATGAAGGGCGAACGGGGATCCGTGGAGGGTTCTTTGGAGAGAAGTGGAGGTCGAGGGCAGCTCATGGGTTTGTTGATAAGCCCGTTGTTGTAGTCGTGGCCAGCCATCCCCATCCCCCGCTTGTCCAGTTCGGTCTTCTTCTCCAGCAGGGCACTCATGGCCTGGTCCAGGTTCATATTGTTGCTCTTTAAAGCCTCCTCTGCCGGATCCCGCTGAGGCACACATCACAAGTCACGGAAAAATATAATGCATTACACACTCACACTTAAATACATATAAATACAACAATCCTTCAGCAAAACACAAATTATCTTTCATTTCATACATTTTCTCAAGCATTCATGGGCGAGTGGGTGAAAGTATAATGCGTGTTACATAGTTTCCTCCAACCCACTAACCAAAATTGTTAATATCCACATTAACGTCCTCATTCTCTCAACACAACTTTACCTACAAAACAAACATTGTAAGTAAGTATACAAGTAAATAAAATTTAGATCAATAAATTAATAACATGAAGTAGGTAAGTGAATAAGCAAATAAAACAAACAAAGACAATGAAAGAGATAAACATTTTGAGGTCACAAAAATGTGAAACCTGATACGGTAAAAAAGTGATAAAAAATATATATATGTCTTCATACAGGGTGTTCCAAAATGTTTTGACCCCATTTCGTAGGACAATAACTTTGACAATTTTCGTTGGAATGACCTCAATTTTTCACAGCTTGTGTAGAAACGTTTCAAGTTTTTGTGTGTAACGTTTGGCATTTCTATCTATTCCATCCATCCATCCATCCATCCATCCATCCATCCATCCATCCATCCACTTTCTTGACCGCTTATTCCTCACAAGAGTCGCGGGGGGTGCTGGCGCCTATCTCAGCTGGCTCTGGGCAGTAGGTGGGGGACACCCTGGACTGGTTGCCAGCCAATCGCAGGGCACACAGAAACGAACAACCATCCACACTCACACGCACACCTAGGGACAATTCGGAGCGCCCAATTAACCTTCCATGCATGTCTTTGGAATGTGGGAGGAGACCGGAGTACCCGGAGAAGACCCAAGCGGGCACGGGGAGAACATGCAAATTCCACCCAGGAAGGCCGGAGCCTGGACTCGAACTGGAGTCCTCAGAACTGGGAGGCGGACGTGCTAACCACTTGACCACCGTGCCGCCCTTTTCTATCTATCTATTCAGGTTATGAAATGCCGTTCACTTAAAAAAAATAAATAATAAAAAAAAAAAAGGCATTTTGCGTGTTAGAGTATGCTCGGACTCAGTCACTGAAGACAGTGCAGCGTCCCTTCTTCACAAATTTTCTTTTCTTTGTGAATTTAACCAATAAAACTTATGACCTTCAACATAAAGTGTATTTAGTTTCATTAAGATCCATCTGGTAGTTTCCAAGATATGGGCTTTTAGAATGGGGTCAACCATTTTGGAACACCCTGTATATTATTAACTCACCGGGAAGCCCATGTCCGTCAGCTGTTTGATAAGACGATTCATGATCCAGGCATCTTCTGGCTTCCCTAGAACTTTTACCTGCAATGACAGAGCATCACAGTAAATAAATAAAACTAACAAGTACACACTTTCGGTAAGATTGTTTCTAAATAGGTGTTCATGCCTTTTGTGGGATCTTTTTGGGCGCGTTTCCCCAAGAGTTAGTGGAAGAGTTGCTCTCCTGGGAAGCCGTGCTGTTCCACATGTCTCCGTCGTCTGCATCCCACTGACCTCCTGAGAGGATCAACTCCTCACCTCCGCCTCCCCATCCATCTTGCATAGCTTTGGGGGCTGGGGATGAAGAACAGGCATTTAAAAAAGGCAAAAGTCCTTGCTGCAGTTGCCACATTAAATGCGTCACAGTATTTCATGGCCACTAGGGGTCAGGATAGGTTTGTGAAAAATATTGTGTCCAGTTTTACTAGAAAATACAGATGACCTTGACTCATCTTGACAGAACTCTCCAGCAACAACAACAACAACACACAGTACACTATTTCTTCATTCTTCATGTGATTAAAAAAAAAAAAAAAAGTCACATTGGGTTGCCAATTTACCGGGTTTGCAAGACGCAGCTGTCATAGCTGGGTTCCCCCTACTGTAGTTGTCTGGGTTGCCATCGCCCCAGCCCGTGGGGCCCCCAGTTGGTTTTCCCCAGGCGGATGTGCCGTTGTCCACATTGACTGCTGAATGTGTAGTTTCCCCCCAAGAGCTTTCTGGTTTAGTGTGGGAGCTGGGTAGTTCTCCCCAGCCTGGTGGACAAGGGAGACAACAGAGAGCAAACAGATTTTCCGTCAGGACCAAAGTGGTTTTATTGATTACATTCTATATTCCTATTTTTTGTTTTCTGAGACACTAGTTGACATAAATCAATTTATCTTTTATATGCAGGAAGCATTAAACCAGTGTTAGGCTTAACAGGCTGGTTGACAGGAGGTAAGGATGTCCACTCAAGAATTGGCACAGTCTGGTCAGTCTTGGCATGATAGATGCAGTATCACCTGCGTGGCTGTAGCAGTGCCAGACAGAGTTTAGTGCAGTAAGACAGCGTGACCTGAAAGCTGCTTAATTTTCAATTTGACAGACCCAAGAACCATATTGATTCAAACAAAGGCACAATAATAATAATAATAATAATAATGATTTCTGGCCTTGGAGATTAAAACAGTGATGAGCATTTATAAAACACACAGCTGGCTCGGATAGTTATAAAGTGGATTCCCACTTAGATATTGAGAGAGCATGCAAAATAAAGGGCCAAAGGGCAGGGGGCATCTATCCCAACAGCATTGATCTCAGGACTTTCTTCAACTACTGACAGATATCAGCCACATATAATCACACACTTCCGATATCGCTCTCAAAACATTTGTGGTGATTTTCATTTTTCTCAGGGCACTTTGTAAACACAATTTTTGTGCTTCCTTTGGCTACCCTAAGGTTAGACAGGCAGACATGCCATGACAGATATGCCTGTTATTGTGTAATGTGAAGAGTCTCATTGAGAGATTGGACTGCACTACTTATCTCATTTGGATAGCGAATTAGATGTAAATCCAACAAGGGCAAGCAAGGTCAAGATATTACCTTTAAGTCCATCAACAGCTTGGAGCTTAACAGTGAACTGCCCTAACTGACCAGCTTCTGCAGTTGACCCATCTACTTTAAATAGCTCATTAAAAGAACATTTCTGGAGTATAATTAATTAAACTATATCCACAATCAATGTATGAGTACTAATATGTGTATTGCAGGAGAATAGTCAAGTCATGATTTTATTATTTGTCTGTGCAACATTGTTCTTCAAAAGTTTTTGAACCGTACATTTGGTTAGGAAAACAGAATGGGAGTTATTTCGACATTTCAACTGTCTAGACACTAAATCATTAATGCCATCTTACCTTGAGATATCATAGGGCCCCTGTTGTGCGATGTCCCCGACTGGTGCTGCAAAACAGGATCCATGGGCCCGCTGGTGGGTCCTGGGTTTTGGGGATTTTGGGCATGATTCTGTAAAGGTGCATGTGGTCCTTGATAAGGGTGATTGTGAGAGTGAGGATGACTGCTGTTAGGGCCTATGGGGTTATTGCCTCCGGTAGTAGCTTTAGCTTGGGACATTCCTGGATTGTTTCTGTCCCACAGGTTGACAGATTTATTATAAGTACCTGGATCACCCCAGGCGGATGTCCCATCATCTATCTCCATCTTGCGTCGGATTGAGGGCGGAGACGGCTCTTCCCACCCTGTAGGTTCAGCAGAGGACTCCTGCTTACCAGCAGTCCAGCCCTGCTTGACAGAGCCTGAGCCACTCCAAGAGCCAATACCTCCCCCAATGTTGCCACTGGGTCCATCCTGAGATTTGCCTACCCAGCCTTGGGGAGGACCACTGGGACGTGGACTCACAGGTTCTCCCCAGCCCGCTTTGCCTCCAGTACCTGACATCCCTTGCCCCGATGAAGGCATTCCCCAGCCTCGAGGAGTTTCCTTCCAGCGCTCTGCATCTCCCTCCCAGGCAGAGTTGGGTACACTCTTTTTTCTATCTTCAGGTTCTCCCCAGTCATTTGCAGAGTTGTTCACTCCACTATTGCCCCAGCTGTGGGACGCTTTCGATTGCTCTCCCCAGTTCTGGCTTGTTGGCTTGCTGTGTGAATCCTCCCACCCTGTTGACCTCTCTTCTCCCCAAGACTGACCACTATTCTTAGGGAGTGTGGTGGTGGGAACTCCTTTTGGTAGATTTCCCCAGCCACCTGGGCCACTTGGGGGCTTAATAGTGTTGGGTTGATCTCCCCAGCCAGACGTGGGTTGGTTGCTAGCAGCTATATTTCCTCCCCAACCTGAAGCTCCCTGAGAAGCAGGCACCTCGTTTTTGCTCCCGGTATCAGTTCTTTGCGAGAGACCAATGTTAGCATTGGAAGGCCCCTGGGCATCACTAGGACCAGTTTGAGAGTCCCAGGATTCAGTGGCAATGTCATTCTTGGTTTTAGTATTGTCCATGTCCCACGATGTGTGCTGGCGAACAGGGGTCTGTCCCCATCCAGTATTACATAACACCCTCGGGTCAAGATCCTGGGCCGGCAACAGAGGAGCAGGGGTATCTCTGGATAAATGATTTTTGGACCTGGGATTTCCTTCCATGCTGTCACTGCTTCCTTCACTGGCAGCAGTTGTGCTCACAGCTCGGTTCCAAGAACTAGTCTGTGTGTCCTGGGAAGGAGAGCTGGGGCCATCCCAGCCTCCCTGGGCATCTTCGGTTTGCTTCTTGCCCCAGTCGCCACTGGATTGCTCACCCCAGCCTCCAGGATTTCCTGACCCACTTCCACCCTGGCCCCAGCCAGAGTCCCAGCCAGACAACTCTTTAGATGACGGTCCCTTTGAGTCGCCATCAGATCCCCATGCAGAAGTATTCTCTTCTCCATTGACCTGCTTGGCCCCGGACGACTGTTGACCCATTGCACCCAGGCTTGCAGATGCAGTGGCCCAACTAGGCAAGTGGTGGGTGGGACTAGGTGGTTCCTGCTTATTAATGTGATTTGGTCCATCAGTTTTAAGGTTCTGAGGTTCTGAACTGAAAGACACATTCGTGGATGGGGAAGGGTGTGACTCTGATGCATCAGAGGTCATTATGCTACCCCAGGCACTGCCAATACCCGAGGAGTTACTGTTAGTGTTGGCTCCAGTATAGGTGCTGGTCTGGGATGAGGGGGGGGCAGTAGGATTACAGAAGTTTGGTGTAGATTGAGGGGGTGAAATGATGTTGGCTCCCCCTGAGCTGCCTGCCCCTGCTGCACACGCATCATGGCCCAACACAGGCCAGGCGGATGGATTAGCATTAGGGTTCAAGTTCAAGTTACAGTTGGTGCTGGAGGATGATGAAGAGCCCCAACCTCTGCCGCTCCCCCCTCCCAATGGACTGTCATTTTTCCCTTCACTGCCCACGGAGGACTGAGACGGTCCAGACCCAGAGCCCCAGCGATTGGCTGCAACCTGGCTTGAGTGCATGTTGGTTCCAGTTTGATTGGCAGGGCTGAGTCCAGTGTTCGTCTTACTGCTTAGGTGGTTGACAGGAAAGTGGCCTGTCTGGCTATTGGCCCCTGTGGCCATACTCGTATTACAACACCAACCAGTATTATTACTACTACTACTACTACTACTACCGTTACTACTGGTACTACAAGTGCTACTGCTGCTGCTGGTCAAGTGACCAGGGTCAGTCTCCAAAGAGCATCTTCCTTGAGGGGCCTTGTTCTGGCTAAGAGTAATAGTAGGCCAAGCCTCTGTATCCTTCTGGTCAATGATCAGTTGATCACTGCAACTTGTATTAGGGGAAGTTGCAGCACTTGCGGCACTCCTGTCTCCTGGCAGGTGTCCCCAAACGGGATTATCATACTGTGCTCCCTGGCTGCTCTGTGGGGGCAGTTCTGTATAGAGGGAAATAAACAGAACCAAAAAAAATGTGTATGAGAAAGGTGGCTGAGGAAGGGGTTTCAAATTAGGTAAGTCATCATACCCACATAGAACCTGTAATACCATGGCAACGTAACGAGCCCACTTCTATTCTTAATCACAAGTTCTATTGTAGAAAAACACAAACCATTATACAGAAGCACTGACAGTTAAGCTCACACTCCATATTGCCCGCATATTGCTTGTATCATAAACAGCTTTCACATGTTTTGAAGAGTATCAATGTTCTGTAATATTCAGTACACATTTAACCAATCACATTAAAACATCTGATTAATAGGCTGCTTTTCTTTTCTTTTTTCTTTTTTTTGGTAAATTCCAGCTGCAAATATATTTCATATAAACTACAGTTAACTTGTGGAGACTTTCACCTCAGCCACATCTAAGACAATACTGTGTGAAGATGTGTTTCAATTGAAAATGTACAACATGTGCCGATGTATGCCGTTTCTCAATTATCACAGAAATGATCAGCGGCACTACTACTGTGACATCTTTAACCTTCCTCTCACCAGCAAGGCAGTCACAGTCATGACCTCCGATTGGCATGATAACATGACTTGCCTGTATGCTCACACGCACACATGCGCCTCCATCTGCCTGTACAACAGCTCTGACAACTTAAAGTAATACCTGTATTATTAGTATTATTTTCTCTTGGAGCACTTCCAATACACATTGATAGAAAAATAATTCTGGTCTGTGCATTGGTCACCCTGACGCCACATCATCATTCATTTCTTCTGTGGCTGTTGCGACTGTTTACATGCACCCTGTACGAGTTAAGCTTGCATGCAAAGACTAGCTTCCATGGCAATACGTATGAAACAATCGCATTGCACTGCACATTTGCCTTTAATTCCAGCTTACTTTTTAACGCTTGCAAAACTGAAGTAGGGGGAGAGAAAGCAGCATGTGAGCGAGGGGAAAAGAGGGCACTGTGTTTCTGACACACAGCGCACAGTCTTTCTGTAGCGTCACTCCACTGAGAGGAGCAGGACCGCCATTTTCTCAGTCCTGAATTTGAGCCAAAAAGGGTCTGAGCTACCGTCTGCCTGCACTGTGTAAAAGCATGCATGCCTCACTCGCTATGACATACGCAAAGCACAACGCTCTCGCACGTGCCCACAATGCATTGCCGCTGCAGCTTTAAAGTACGAATACATGAGCCACAAAAATAACTACACAGAAGAAGCATCAAGGAAGGAACAGGAATAGCGAGAGATTCGCCACGCCGCGACAAAATACCTGTGGAGAGGTGCCTCCCGACCATCGTGCAAGGGACTAGGTTTTGTGCGACACAGGGACCATCCTTGTCTCAATATGTCTGCTTGCCTCACCAAGCCTCTGAGGCTCCTCTCTGAAATGCTGCCAAGAAGTTGCACAGCTCTTGCGAGGCATGAAACAACCCCCCTCTCCCTCCTCCCTCCCTACCTACTGCTTCCCTCCCTTCCGTCCTCACCCCACATCCCTCCCACCAACATTGCTTTGGCTGGGTCTCGCCGCCTCTATCTATTGCCCCCCCACATCCCCCTGGCTTTATTTATATCATGCTCTATTCCTATCCCGACGACGGATACGCTCCCTCGCTAGAAATGCAAGCCCTAAAAAAGAAGGCGGGCTGGGGGAGGGGGACGGCACAGCTGAAGTAATGTGGAACAGAATTGTTGGTAGGTGGCGGATGGATCACTGAGAGCGAAGCACTTATGCACTCAAATGGCATGTGGTAAAACAAAAAGCGGGCTTTTCTAAACACAGCCTTGGATCTTTTAACCTTTCACTAAATGGCACCAAATATTTAGCTAAGAGCGCTCCATGTGCAATTAGCACGGCAACACACAATTGAAAACCTCTTACCGAAATCGAGCAAAAAAAAACAAAAAACAACCTGCATCCGAGACAGGGCATTACGTCATGATGACAAATGTCTGTTTATTCTTAAATAATGCAAGCATTCAAATTTTAGTTAAAATAAGCAACTCAAAAGACATAAAATAAGCTAATTGAATCTTGATTGAAAGTTGGCCCTGGAAACATGTCAAGGGGTCAGAGCAGAGTAACACAACATTGGATGATGTGCTTGTCAATTAAGAGACAGTAAGGAAGCTACAGGAAAAGCAGGGGCTGAGGGCTTGGCAATAGAAAAAAAAATGGCAGCAGCTCCCCGGATCAAGGCTGGCATTGTGCACTAGTGATACCAGTGCCCACGCACCACAACACAATACGTCAATGTTTGGTGGAAAACAGTGCTGCTATGCTGGAGGTTCTGCTCACTGAACCTCATGATTGTGAGGATGTAAGACATGGGTGAGTCCGTGCTGTGAGTGACATTCAGTAAACGCACTGCAAATACAGCGAATCTACTGTTTGCATGTATACAAACACCGCAGCTCGGATCAGCAGGAATGACCGTTTACATATTCATTCACTGCCAGCCATTTTAGAAAATTTCGAAATTTTTAATGCCCATGTGATATTACATTCAATAATTATATATAAACCGAATCTACCAAATGACAGCATAGACTCCCTACTTTTTGCCTCGTCCCGTTCTTTTATAATTGACAGCAGAAAAATGTAGGTTTGCCAAAACACAGCCATTCTTCTATGGACTCTGAAACTGTGATTATTTCATATAAAATAGAGCAATGATGTCATCTACTGGTGGTTGGGCATCAGTAAAGTTGTTTCCAAGTTTGATATTTACAGTGGAGCATAATCAGATTATCCCCCATTTATCCCCGCTCTAAAAAATATAATTGACAAGTATACTTGTCAAAGGCAGTGAATGAGTAAACATGTAATGTTTTTTTTCCTATTATTTATTAAATGGTCCATTGTATGGGGCATTAATAAATAATACAATTTTAATCATGATCATGATTTTGGCTGCCATGATTAAATAAACCTGATTGTCAATTATTACTTACATTAAAAATGTGGGCTGTACTGAATATCTAATCATACACTTTCTCAACCAGTTGTCAACTAACCACCAGGGGGCAAACACATGGTTAAGGCTTGATTAAGCTGCCTAAATAACAAACCAGCACACCCTGCAGCGGGAGCACACAATCACCCCGGTGAACTGATGAGAGCAAGTCACGTCGAAGAGGAGAAAGTACAGGAAAAATTGGATATGAGGAAGCACAGTGCCTCGTGTCGTAAGGGATCAGCATTTGTTTTCTGGACTTTGTGATCACATTTTGTAATTGTATTTCCTTCAATTAGCTCTGTAAATTTAAATCCCCTGGTTATAGTTTATAAATTATATATATATTTTCAATTAATTTTGAACACTGTTGACAGTTTGTTACACAGTAGTGCAATGCAAATATCACCTTTTCCCTAACATGATGAATACTTGTGATTAATAATCATGATTACAATATTGATCAAAATAAACACGAGTATCATTTTGGTGATAATGGCGCAGCACAAGTCTGTGGTGTCCGGTGAAATCAGATCAATAGCAGAGACAGAGATGCCAGAAAATGAAGTCTGGGAGATGCTTGTTGAGTGATGGAAGGAGGAAGTAATCTAGCAGGGATGTGTGGGCCTCAGCTGGACTGATCCCAGCTTAATGAAGTCCCCCAGGGGCACACAGAGCGGATGGTTTGGAGCTGACCATGCACGTTTGTTATGTGCCAGTAGAATGAGCACTCTGACAAATACAAACACACCTTTGGAAAAAAAAGTGGTTTCTATCTTATTATAACTTGTCTAAGGAATTCAAGAGTCTGCTTACTTAATTCCGTTTGGATTATGTATGAATACTGTGGGACCGCCAAGTTAGAACTCACTTCAACCAAAGTGTTCTGGCAAAATCTTTCAAAAGTCAAACAAAACAGTCCAAACCATCACTATGTGTTTATATGCTCTCATAAATACACCTATCAGACATGACACTAATTCCAGCAATATCTTGGTGTTTGTCCGGAGCTGTCAAAGGTTGAGTCATTTTAAAATATTTTAGTTTTATATGTGTTGAACTTCTTATACTTATATGACAGTTAAAATGTTAGTACCTCATAATGTACAGTTAATAAATGCTTTAAAATGGGAACAGCTGAATCTGGTATATATCAATTCACTGAATTTAAGTTTTGATCTTTTATCTTTATCATAATTGTCTTGAGATTTTTAAGTCAGTCAGTGTCACAGAATGGAATGTGTTATGCCGAGCTCAGACCACACGATTTTTTTGTCTTACACGACAGTTGCGCTGTCGCATTACTCGATAAATTCGCTCCATGTCGTGGATGGGGCGTGTAGTCACACTACAAGTCTGAACGCGACAAGACACCAGCCGATCATCGCGTGTTGTCTTGCCAAGAGAGACGCGTCGGCACTGTTTGTCGGGGAGGTGGAACAAACAAACAAAAAAAAAAAAAAAAAAAAAAAAAAAAAAAAAAGAAGAAAAAAAGAGGCATGGACAGGGAGTGTTTGCGTGAATGGAGCACGCATGGGACAAGTGTGATGTGAGCGCATTGCTTGCGCTCCCTGCTTCACAATAGTGTTTAAAATATGATTTAGTAGCCAACACTGTATTTTAATTTATTTACGCCATACATGTGCCGGGGTAATATAGCCGATTTTGTTAATTTGCGGGATGACATCTTGTTTTATCATTTTATCAAACACTGAAATATTATAATGTTTGAGTAATTTTTTATACTGCTTAATTTATTCATATTTGACTTGTTTTAGTACGGTGCATTGGATAGTATGCCACTCACTCCGAGGGGGGTTAAAAAAAAAAAAAAAAAACTTTCAAAGTGAGAGCGGGTGACAAGGCGGCCAGGCCTGGCCCGACTTCTATGAAAATATGATCAATCCTCACTAAATATGTGCCCATCCCTACTCATATGCCAAAATATGAAATTATCAGAACAACACAATATATATATATATATATATATATATATATATATATATATATATATATATATTTATATATTTTTGGTCCTCTATTCACGTCGCCTGACGATGCATGGATGCGTGCGCTCTCCATGCAGCCGCAGCGCGGCGTTTTTTTTTTTTTTTTCTCTCCCCGAGTTGCACCTGTCTGGCCCCATCCCATGAGATATCCAGGGGGTAATTACTTAAATAAATAAATATATAAATAAATAAATAAATACATACATACATACATACATAAATTAAAAGAGCTATAATGTGCTGTTCAGTGTGTGATTGACGTTTCGTTCCCTCTCGCTATTGGTCAATGCTGTGGAACCAAACGGACGACGACGTAGGTATGTCACATTGTGCGTCAAGACGAGCAAAAATCCTAACATGCTAGACTTTCATCGTGATGATCGTGAACCATCCCGGACAACAGGCGACCAATCGTTGAACGTGTCACACTACACGGGCGACGCTACGTCAAGACAACCCAAAATCGTTTACGACATGCCCCGTTTGTCCGCGACACGTCGGTCGGGCTAAAATCGGGCTGTTTTCTTGTAGTCTGACCAAGGCATTAGTCTTTGCGATATTTAATCACAAATTCCTCATGATTGCATGTTATGCTTTAGCAGTTGTTGTTGTTTGGCAGGTACGTTAACAAGCTTCTGCAAGGATTTTAACTTGCAAACTGCTACAGTGCCCAATAACACATTAACTGTAAATTATGGATTACATTAATGCGAGGCAACACATCCAGCATTTGTTAAATGAAAACAACTTGCAGTTATTTTGACCTTGGTTAAAGATAATTATGCACCCAGAAGAAACACAACCACAAGAGTTTTATCAGATTTTTATAGTGTATTCCAGGGTGAAAGGTATAATAACTGTTTTGTACTTCTTCTAATTTCATAGTTAAATCAATGATTAGATAAATTACATCAGTGAAATGTAGGTGCATGTATTCGTTACGTTATAACCAGTTTTTTATGTATAAATTAACAAACTTTAATTTCATAATTAAATAACATTTTTGGAATGTAACTAATCTTAAGCAGAAGCAAAGAACATTATTAGTATTACAAATGTTAAACCTCAGTAAAATCAGAATCTGCTGTGTGGGGTAATGATACGAGCAGGCCCTGTGGCTTCTATATCAAAACATTATGACCACACAACATATCACTTGCCTAGTCTTTTTTTTCTTTCGAACAAAGGTACAGGACATTTTGTTTTTTGAGATGTAATTCATGCAAAAATGAATAGCTCAATGGCAATTATTGGGGGAGGGGCGGGCGAAGCTTGCATTTTCAAAAGCTCACATGCATGTTGTCATGTTTTCCGCTTTTTCCCTGCTCCCCTGAAAGGATAAACCAGGTCAAGGGCTTTCTCCAACATGCCAGTCTTAAAATAGCTCGCTCTCACACGCCTCCTCTTCATGAAAGAGCCTTGGGATACGCAGTGCAAGCCAAGCGGATGGCAACACAGCGAGACCGTTAGAATAATGGGAAAGCTGACAGACATACATGTAGTGCGGACTAATCCTGTCTGCCTCGGGCCAGCTACATGCTACGTGTTGTGACGATGTTTGCAAAGGCGGAGGAGGGGGTGCCTGAACACATGCACTGCTCTGTAACAAATTGTGGCTAACCAAACTGATAGAAAACATGAAGCACAAGATATTTGTCTTTAATGGAGAGTCAATGTTTAATCACATCAGAAGGCTTCTAAAAGGGAATCCCAATGCTCTAGTGTCATCAATAAAGCACATCAACTCAATCCTGCATGCACACCCTTTTTCATTTGAGAAAGCTATTTTGGTTGATGTCAACCTCTGCTGTGCGCAGCAAAAGCGAAGCTTGCTATTTACTTTTAACAAGAGTGGTCAGAAATACACAGAAGCGCGGCCCATTTAGTCAAGGGCATACGTGGACACATGGACATAGCAATCAAGATACTCCGCCTTTGTTTTCGAAAAGGTCAGCATGTGACTTGAAAAAGTAAAAAGGGGTGAGGTGTGGTTGAATGAGGGTTTAAAAATTCAAAAATAAATGAATAAATAAATAAATAAATAAATAAAGGACAAATGAGAGTTAATCAGCCTTGAGTGCATATAAATGTAAAGGGCAATACCGTATTACCTGGAAAAAAACAAACAAACACATTTTCAGGGTGGAAGACTGGGAAACTTCTAGACTTAAGAATATAAGCCCACCTTAGAAGTGTACTCTTGAACAATGTTGATTTAAAAAAAAAAAAAAAAAATTCCACGTTCTATAGTAACTAGGGATATTCCAATTATTGACATGGCTGATTATCGGCAACCATAATTTAAAATGTGTGTCCTGTGATTGTTTAAGTGACCAGTTTAGTGTGTACGAGGGCTTGTTATTGCCAACAGCCTCATGATACAATAAGTATTACAATACAGGGGTCACAACAATACAGGGGTCACGGTATAATACGTGTACCCTGAACGAGGCACAGCAGTTGCTGTTATGAAGCGACAAGCAGGAATAGCATTAGTGTGGCGCACCTCCACCGTTAGCTCTCAAAAGCTTTCGTTTTCAACTGAGCCGTTCTACTGTTAGCAGCACTTCGAGTTTACCGCAAGTGCTTTCAGAGACGCTGCGGGAAACTTTATTCGTGAACATAAAGTATCAATTCTGATACCTCCATATCGATGTGTACTGTACAAATGCCCGCAACAATATATTGCCGTATCATTTTTTTTTAGCACACCCCAAGGATGTACAGAACTCTTGCCCAAAGACAGCAGGGATAGGCTCCAGCCCACCCGTGACTATAGTGAGAATAAGTGGTTGGAGAGTGAATGAATGACCTTTGTAAGAGCCTGGAAACTCCCTGCAGTTTTTTTGTTTGAACCTAAAAACTAAGTGAAACATTAATATTTTAGTTCTATCGGAATTATGGATAGTTTTATTAACTGCAGAAAGCTTTCACGAGCTAATTATTTAAGTTTTAATTGAACTTTCTAAGAAGTGCTGTTTGCATGGGAGATCCCTGCGCTTTTGTTACAATTTGAAAACAAAGACATACGAAACGACATACGGTAAGAAAAAAAAAAATATTTGTGCACAGATTTCTTCAAATCACATTTTCAAAACATCAAATATTAGAATTCCAAAAATTGTGGTCTCTGAATGAATACACTTCATGCCCCATTCCATATGTGAAGCTTAAGTTTAAGGTGGAGTTTAAAAAAAAAAAGAAAAAAGGAGCTGCTCTCTCTCTCTACAGTGTGGTGCACCAAATCAACTAGACAATTTGAACATTCACCCGAAAAGAAGTAGGGATTTGGGGCAAAAAACAAAAGAATGATATGATGACCTGATGTTGCAAGAAAAGAATGTTCTTGCTGGACAACAAGTCACAATTTTTAAGCAGCCAGGCTATGCATGTGCATTCTGGGTTGCATTGGGTTGAGAAGGTAAACAGAATAATATGAATGAAAGATGAGGAGGTATGCTCAAAGACAGACCAGAGGAGTAAAGGGACTATATTCTGTGTTGATATTCTTCCCTTCATACAATCATCATCTGACCAGTTAGCAGAATAAACACTCTCAGATGGTTTGGAGTGACACATTTTGCTTCACATTTTGCTCCCCCAAAGCCCCATTTTGTTGAAACAGGACATCAGGATGCACTCAACTCTTAAGCATTCCAATGAATGCTGCACCAAAACAATGGGGACTCCATGTTAACTGAAGTTTATCAACTCATTATGGCACACCAACGATTAACAACATGACTAGAATGTTATAATAGCATGGCTCCATCCTCAGTGAAGGGAGGCATTCCTCCGTCTTCATGTCCACATGTAATCAGCCACTCCACTGACACAGAGAGTGAAAGGAGAACCGGGGAGGCCTATCGAAGAGGGGAGGAGAAAAGCAGTAGCTTTTACCGTAAGCCATGAGTCACTCCAGCCCACAGCACTGGACCTCTGCCACACTCGCTCGCTCCACCAATCTTTCTCTTCCTTCGGCTTTCTAATGATGCCAAGCCAGGCCCACTGAGGTGTCCAGCCAACTAGCTAGCTCTGTACAGCTCCTTCCCCCCAAAACAGGAAATAGTCAGCAAAGCTCAGCAAAGTGTAGGAGGACGAGGAGGAGGAGGGAATCGAAAGATGTGGGATAACCGTCTCATTGCCATGGAGATGGAGCTGCATTCAAATCATGCTCTTTAAAGCTTTGACAGAAAATGCTTGTGAATCCGCTTCACTGCGATATGCAGACACTCCGGAAGGAAAACACACAAACACATACTGTTACGCCAGCTGTGTTTACTCTGCATTTTCTTCCTCTGGATTCCTTGATTCCCATTTATAATTCCCAGCCAGACAGAGTGAAAATAAACAGCAGTCGGACACACAGGTGACTTCACATTGTAGTATTCACCGCTCATAGGGCCAACTCATGTATTGGAGCTCCATACAATGGAAACCCGAAAGCCCCGAAAGTCGTCAAATTTGGAACTTGTTGCAAATGGACCTTTGTCCAGTTATTACATCTGTGTTAACGCACAATTACTTTCAACTTGCCTGAAACACCATGGGCATGCAATAAGATCCTGTCAAGAGAGCATCTCTGACCTGCAGGCAGGTTTGTTGAGGAGGAATCAGGGTGGCTGGCTACAGCTGCAGGTTCAGTGTTGGTGGGACGTCCCGTGACGGCGAGAGTCAGGGTCCCGGAGGGGAGTGGCTGGCCCCTCTTCAGCAGCTGCTTGTGCTCCTGCTGGCGGAAGCGCGGGGGCACCTCTCTGGCTAGGTGGCGCTGCTGGAGCGGAGTCTGTGAGGTGATCTGAGCCTGGACTCCACTCGGAGCGTACTTGCCATCGCCACTGCTTGGGGGCGTAACGTCAGGGTTGGCAGTGGGGAGAGGAGGGACGGGGTCAAGCTTGGCAGAGTCTGGCACTGTTCATGAAAAGGTAGGAGAGAAAAAGCAGAAATGCAGGAGTTAGGCCCATGAAAAATATGCAGGCATTGTTGGTGACCCCATTGATCATCCATTTCCAGTTTGTGGGTGAGCTACAAACTACTATCCCAGAGCGAGAGACGGAATACACCCTGCACTGGTCGTATTCAAGCTCAGTGACCAATAACCATTCACACTCATATTCATACCTTGGAAAACTTAGACTCTTGACTTCAATCAACCTAACAGGCATGTTGTTGAAAGGTAGGAGGAAACCTGAATATTCAGAGAGAACATACAATCTCCACAAAGGAGCACAGGAGCAGGGATTCAAACCCAGAAACTCTCTATTGTGAGAAAGATGTACTAACCACCACCACTGGCAAGTTATACTGTCTATTACATCTGTCTAGATCTTTCATCATATTGTAGATGAAATCCAAAAACTATACCACAAACCCCTAATGCAAAACAATACCACCACCACCACTGTTAAACGTACAGCAGCTTTTATCTTCCACTGCCTTTTCTAAAAGTCACGGTCATTTTAAGATGCGAGTCATGCATTTAAAATAACTGGCAATTTCAGAGATGGCTACAAATGCATAAGAATCAGAGTCACCGCAGGATGCAGGAAGCAGTCCCTCTAAACACATGGCTGCTTTTAGAGAGGCCACAGGACTGTAATAATGTCACAGTACTTCTGTCAAACTCATTCAGATAGAGCATTTTGCTTGGTCGGAAATCAGAAGAGATAAATCAGTTTCAAGATTCTTAAAATGAATTAGAAAGCTCTGCATACTTTGAGGAACGTTATGTCTCGTTTGCTTATTAAATTCATCGCCATTGACAAGTATATTTGTCAATTGCATCCCCCCTCCAACGGGGCCAGGTGAGGGAAAATCTGACTATCGATGCCTTTGTAAAATAACTGCCTAAGTCATTTTTTCATATTTTTCAGGTAACACAAAAAATAAAATAAAATGTGCACAATGAGGAGATAATTTAGGCAAAAAAAAATAATATTTTTTGCGAAATAAAATGACTGGCAATTATTTTAAGAGGGTGATGTTATGCTCCACCATAAATGTCAAACTTTGAGACAACTTCACTGATGCACAACCACCAGTAGATGACATCATTGCTCCATTTTAGACGAAATAAACACAGTTTAATAGTCCATGCGAGTAGTGGTTGCATTTAGTGCATTTTATGCAACCTACATTTTTCTACTGTTGATCATAAAAGAACAGAAAAAGTCAGAAAGGAGAGAGTCTATAGTGTCATTTGCCAGATTTGGTGTACTGTAAACACAATATCGTGTGGGAATTAAAATTTTCGAGATTTTTTAAAATGGCTAGCAGTGAATGAGTTAACTGCTGCTGAAGTTCAACTAACTTAAGTTACCGTACCGAAGCAACAGAGCACATGTAAATTGCCATCTCCCATTAAAAAAAAAAAAAAAAAAAAAAAAAAGTCTCAGAAATCTGGCTTTTTTTTTTTTTTTTAAACTGAAAAGCACACCTGTTGAGGCTTTGTATTTTTTAATTAAGAGGCTACACCCTGATTTATGGCAGATGACAGACCAACAATGCCATTACAATTCTTGAGGTGAAAAGTGTCTTGATGCCAGAGGGTCTCAAGCATTGAATCTGTCTTCTTATCCAGATAATCAACTAGGCATGAGCCGATATTAGATTCTGAAAATAAATATCGTTTTATCATGGTTAAAAAAAAATGCAGTTCTAAAATGTATTTTTTTTTTATATTTGGGTGAATAAAACAGCATTTTCCCCTCCATTGAACACAATTTTATTATTAAACAAAAATGAAGAATATTTGGTACAGAAGAAACCTGTATCATGTTAAATTTCAATAAATAAATTAATTTTAATATTTTTCTTCTGTGTTAATTCTCCCGACACAATGTCCCATTACTGGTCATTTTTTTTAAGACAATGCAGATTAATCAGAACAATACACACAGTGTTTGCAGTGTCTGTTTTGCTGTGCACTGTCTCCATGCAAAACTGTTGGGAGGGAGCTCATTACCAGTGACAGCCAGTATTAGCGATTATAAAAACCTTGACTTATTGGTCCTATTGAACTGCTGTGAAACATGTCATAGAAACAACAAAACTACTTTCGCACAGAACTATACAGACTAAACACAAAGTGTGTTTGTGTGCGTGTATGTGAGGTGTTAATATTCTGTGCACAATATGGGACTCCTTTTTTATCAATTTCCTTCTGAGTGGAGGTACAAGGTCAGGAGGTCCCCCTGAGGTCAAATAGGATTATCTTCTCACGGGCCACAGAGTGGCTGCTGGGACAGATGCATTATGGGCATTGAGCACAGTGGATAATCGCCTCTGAGCATGTATCATTACATAATGTGGACACTGGTAAACTAGAATGTAAACAGGAAGTAATAAACAGGCCTGTAGCATCCACATACTGCACAAGGAGATTACTGGATGTAAACTGAGCCAACGGGATGCTTCCCCCCCTCAAGCTTTCTTCGTAGTGATAAACAACAGGAGTAAAATAAACGCTTTGAAATGAGCGAGGAAGAGCGGCGCTCTGCCATTGGCTCAGCTTCCAAGTATGCACATTGAAGCAATGAATAACTCACATCCACGAAGGCCAGCCCCAACGCACACACAAAAACAAAGCGTTATGCAACGCTGAGGCCCACACTGAGGGGAGGACAGGATGCCGTCGTAGAGCCTACAGCCAGCCGCTTGTTAATATAGTCGGACGTGTTTGCGCTAATATGCCATCAAGTCTTGCATTTTGTTCGACGCATGTGCATTTCTGTCATGTCAATTGCTGCCCCCCCCGCTGTGGTTTCTTGTGCATGTGTCTGCTCAGACATCAGAGGCTGAAGCTTCTAATCAGATGTCATTGCATGCACTTCCTTTCCTCTTTGTGCCTCATCCTACCTGACCGCCTGCACCCCTCTCCTTCATACACTATTTACATGCTCTCGTCACGATTACTGTAGCTGTACAGAAGGCAAGGCGGGCTGCTGACTTTAAAGAGGTGATTCCTCGTAAAAGCCCTGTTTAATAACAGTTTTGGAGGCCATTTTTACAGCGTTGGGACTAACGTGTGACGCCGATTCTTCTGGAAGCTTTGGGGGAAGGGGAAAGCGGGGCCAGCTGCTCTCTCAGCCAATCATAGAGAAGAGATAAAACGAGTGAAAGCGAGAGGGCGGGAGGGAGGGAGAAAGAGAGCAGATACACTGGAATGAAGGGAACGAGGTACAGCAAGCAATGAAGAGAATGGTGTGTGTTCAAGACTCCACCCCTTTGCGAACGCCACTGTGAGCTTCAGTCTCACTGCCGGAAACCAGCTTGGGTTGAAAATCCGCTTACAATTAGAACACTACTTGCCTACAGAATGCCACGTTGCTGACGTGGAGTCTTGTTTCAAAATCAGCAAACAAGTGTGTTAAAGTAAATGTAAATACAGGTATGATTGCATCAAACAAAGTAAATGCAGAAGAAAAAGCCCCAAGCGCAACCCTTTGTTTTGCAGCGCTAGAGTCAAAAGAGATCAGTCACCTTCTCCGACAGCCTATTTGCAAAACACCGTCCTCAGCTGTACGGGTGCACAGGAGAATTCCCGGTTCATCAAAAATGCACATCAAACTGCCGCCTGCAGGCTGTGTGTGCCTCACACGGAGGAGGCTACCTCATTTCCCACTTTAAAAGGGATTTGATAGGAACGATGATAGCATGCTTGGCAGGGTGTTGAAGACCTCAATGTTGAAGGGGGTTGTTTGGGGAGATATCACAGTGACCAAGGTGGGTGAAAGGAAGGGAGAGGGTTCCTAGTGTAAACATGACCTTGAAGAAAAGACCAAATCTTTGTTTCAGAAGATGGAAGTGCAAAAACAACATCTAATCATGACTTGCAGAAGATGACAACAATGTCATTGTAATACGTACTGTAAGTCACTTCAGACCTGTTGTGATGCTGAGTTACAACTGACTGCATGTACAACTACTATATCAAAAAAAAAAAAAGCTTTTGTTTGATCTGCAGCTATAGCATTATTTCACAGCCTATGTCAAATTCTCTTGTCATTAAACTAGCAATTTGCTGAGTCAGTATTGATCCTGGCTCAGCTTCAAACGAAGTGATTGATGACGTGTCTGACTGCATGTATGTACACGCCTAGAGCTTTATGCACTGTCCACGCTTCCATTCATCAACGCGTGAAGCCTTACTATGGAGGGGAACGTGCATGCACAATTAAACATTAAAAACTTTGGTTAGTGAGTGATTAGGAGCTTTCCAAAGCTGAGCCTTTAATATGCAAAGTGAAGGCAGCCTGAAGAACATTTTGTTGCGATCCCTTTATATTATTGGGGCCTGGCAAGTAGGTTCAGTTGGGGTTCAGTGGCGATATGGAGCTAATGTTACTCTTCTACATTAAAATGAGTTGACAATAATAGTGCAGATTTGACTGGCTTTGCTGGTTAACATTTTTAATGCTGTGCATTTTTAAAATATCATACCTTTTAGGGGGAAAAAAGTGAAAACACCTAAATATGGCCTGGAAAAATGCACTAGATGTGAATAAAAGTACAGTGCACAGAGTGGTTTGATGAGACAATCAAAATGTCTTTGGGGTGGAGCATCGCTTTGCGCCTGTGGGCTTCAAAATGAGAGCACCGTGTCTCACAAGAGAGATGATTAAAATGCTTAATTAGAAATGAATGAATATAACACTGTAGTTAAGAACAAAGGTCTTCTCTCCATGCAAGACATTTCCCACAGATTTAGAAGAATATATGGTCAGGGCCAGAGTATTTATATTTATCATATAGCATCTACTAGGGGTGTGCCAAAAAATCGATTCATAAAAGAATCGAGATTCTCATTTATTAATCGAATCAAATCAATATTAACATCCAAAAATCGATTTTATTTAAACTAGAAATGAAGAAGGGGAAAAGGCAGTTGTAGCCAACATGCTGTTTTTGTGGAAAAATGCACTTACAATACAAAATTAATAAACGTTTAAAAAAAAAAAAAATGTCATTTTGTCTTGCAAAGCAGACTGGAGTAGATCATGACAATGTTGTGCATATCTGTAAATTGAAGCAGAAATCATTTGTCAATCAAATAATTTTGAATCGAAGATCCTTTGAATCGAGAATTGAAATTCGATTCTGAATCAAATCGTAGACCCAAAAAATCGGATTCCCAGCCCGAGCATCTACATCAGTGGTTCTGAACCTGGGTTCAATCAAGGGTCCAGTGAGTCAATCTCAGGGGTTCGGCAGAGGTCAAGACATACACCGGACTCAAATGATTTGTGATGATACGCCCCGCTTGGCCATCATTGGCTGCAGGTGATCACGCTACATTGCATAGCCTATCTGTCTTGCAGGGAATTCGGTGTGCTTAGTAATCGACTTCTGACTGTTGTAATGCTATGTTGTGCGATTTATTATTGTAAACAGTTTATACTATGTCAAGCAAAAAAAGAATGTGGTTGGACGAATATGTGCAATAAGTATAATAGAGTGTATGGTGTTCCACAGAGTTCAATTCTGGGGCCTCTGCTATTTACATTGTATTGGCTGCCCCTTGTTTCCATCTTAAAACAACAACAACAACAACAACAACAGAAAACAGCGGCAGTAGTTTTAAAGTGCTCTATAAATACAGAGTTTAGTGATGGGAGTCAGCATCCTAACTGCATAATTTTCAATGCCAAGCTGAGCAATTCTAGTCACGCACAACTAGCTATTTAGCAAAATTGAAGGAACACTTGCTTGAGATCCATGGAGATGAGGAATACAAGGTCACAACTCTTTCTGAATTCTAGGTGAACCAGATTCTGTGAAAAGGTTACGCACTCTGTTCATTTTGTTCGCCAGTAAACCCTATGTCCTGATTCTGAGAGAAAAACAATCATTTTATTTCTCAATAAAGAAGGGTTCGGTGAAATTGCATACGAAACTGATGATGTTCAGTATCTATAGCAAGGTGAAGAATCACTGATCTATACCAATAACTGTGAGATCATAAATAAAAATTTATAAGCAATACTAAGCAGTGACTCCAAATACTCGTAAGTTCAAAACAACCACAATTCAATAATTATTATTTTATTATTTATTTATGTATTATTTATTATTTCAAACATGATATATAGACACTGAGTGCCATATTATCCTTTAATTCATAATAAATAAATAAAAAACACACACACACACAAAAAACCCAACGATGGATGTAGATTAAAGCCACTTAAACAGTACCGGTAATTTAAAACAGGGCTCCTAAGAAGACGACTTGAGAGGTGGTGATGATGACAAGAGGCAAGCCCTCTGTGATCGCACAGCAATTTATGACTATGCAACACGAAGCACTGGGTGCAATTAGGCCAATGTGGAACGGAAAATTAATTTGTTGCCAAATTACCACCGCGACACAACTTTATAATAATGTTATCGTTTATTGCACTATAAATGCAAGCCGTGACGTGTACAGTATGCACTTCACACACTACCTTGGATGAAAATGCACAGCGGGAGCGGCAACACAATGACTCATTAACCCGCTCACTTATTGGTGGCAGACAGCCTCTGCTATCTTGGGGCATAATGTTGATTACGCTCATCACTCCACCACTCCCTCCCCATCGAGCCATTGGCCTTTAACCTCTTGGGGTTGAGGGGTGGTCGCTATAATGCAATACAGAGACATGCTCGTTCACAGGTGTTACGAAACAATCGGTCTTCTTCACACTGCATCAAGGCATACTTTTGACAAATGAATGGTAGACCAAAAACAAACAAACAAACAAACCAATAAAATTATCAGTCCAGCTTGGTAAAACTGATTTTATGTTTTTGAGTGTGAACGGTGTTGGCGTGTCACATGGGGACAAGCAGACTGACTTGGGTGTCAGTTGTCACATACACAGGCCAGTTGATTCCACAATGGGCCCCCTCAGCCACCCAGGCAAACAGGAAACCAGAGTGTGTTCTCCGTCTGTTTCTTTTCCTTTCGCATGCTTTTTTTTTTTTGTCTTCGTATTCAACCAGAGGCATCGTTCGTTGGCCGCCCCTTCCACACTGCTTCTTGCA